>NC_141834.1:715000-917500 GCF_982586985.1 Callionymus lyra
TTGAGTCATTGAAAGTTAGCTTGCTTAGCTTGTTACAACTGTTGGATTTCACATTCATACGCTTCTTCTGAGGATGTTAGTGTAACACTACAGATGTTACGTTCTAAAATATTGGCTTATTTCTTGGTTATAGTAGTCTAACTTCTAGATATCTAAAAGAATCCTCTCTCTCTTTAAGGAATATTTTTGTTTTAATACTTGAACTCCATTTTTGTTCCCCAGTTGAACATCAGAATCAGAATCAGAATCAGAAACCTTTATTTGTCCCGCGAGGGGAAATTCGGTTTAACAACAGCAAGCAAAAAAAAAAAAAAAAAATTAAACACCCAGAAATAAAATCATAAAAAGAAAAAGAAAATCTAAATAGAATAGAAAATAAATCTGCACTATATTATATATACACAATCATATTTACAAAAATAACAAGAAAGGTGCAGTTAAATAATTATCTTGGTGTGTTCTTGTTGTGGAGTCTGATGGCAGCAGGGAGGAAGGACCTGCGGTACCTCTCCCTCACACACCGGGGATGGAGCATCCTATCACTGATGGAGCTCCTCAATGCCCTCAGTGTGTGCTGGAGAGGGTGAGATAAGTTCTTCCTCATGGAGGCCAGCTTGCTCTGTATCCTCCTCCCAGACACTTCCTCCACAGGATCCAGGGGGCGCCCTAGGACGTAACCGGCCTTCTTAATAAGGCTGTCCAGTTTAGCCCTATCCTTTGCTGTCATGCTGCTCCCCCAGCAGACCACACCGTTGAAGATGGCAGAGGCCACTACTGAGTCATAGAATGACTTCAGGAGTGGCCCCCGGACACCAAACGACCTCAACCTCCGGGGGCAGGTAGAGTCTTCTCCGCCCTTTTTTATAAAGAGCAGCAGTGTTATCCACCCAGTCCAGGCGGTTGTTGAGGTGAACACCCAGGAACTTGTAAGACGTGACAATCTCAATGTCCTGTCCCTGGATGTTCAGTGGTGAGGGGGAGATGGACGGACACCGCCGGAAATCCACAATCAACTCCTTAGTTTTGCTGGACTTGATCTGGAGGTGGTTTTCCAGGCACCAGTCAACACAGTCCTGGACAAGTCCCCGGTACGACCTGTCATCCCAGTCCCTAATGAGGCCGACGATGGTGGAGTCGTCCGAGAACTTTTGCAGGTGACTGGTGGGAGACAGGTGTTGGAAGTCTGCAGTGTACAGTGAAAAAAGGAACGGTGCCAACACTGTTCCCTGGGGGACCCCTACACTGCACAGTACAGTCTTCGAAACACCATCCCGGGTCCTCACGAACTGTGGACGGTTGGTGAGGTAGTCCACAATCCAGTCCGTGAGGTGAGTGTCCGCTCCAGACAGCTCCAGCTTGTCCCTCAGGATGTCTGACCTGATGGTATTGAAAGCACTGCTTAGTTCCAGGAAAAGGATCCTCACAGTGCTTCCAGGCGACTCCAGGTGAGAAAGTGCTCGGTGGAGAAGGAAGATGATGGCGTCCTCCACACCAATGTCAGGTTGGTAGGCAAACTGCAACGGATCCATGGAGGAGCGCACCAGAGGACTCAGGTAACCAAGGACCAGCCGCTCCAGAGCCGTCAAAAGGTGGGATGTCAAGCCCACGGGTCTGTAGCAGCTGGGATCCTTAGGGTGCTGAGACTTCGGCACCGGTACCACACAGGACGTCTACCACAGTAGTGGAACTCTTCCCAGGGTCAAGCTCATGTTGAACAGAAGTCCAACAATTTCACATAACTGGTCAGAGCACGTCCTGAGTACTTTGCCACCGATGCCGTCTGGTCCAGGGGCCTTTGTTGTCCTGGTTCTCCTGAGCTGATTTCTCACCTGGAGAGGTGTGAGGGACAGGCTGGGGTGGGGGGGCATTGTCCCCTGTGTAGTCAGCGGGGGGGCTGAAACAATACAAGTTCGGGGGGGAGGAGAAGGTAAATGTAGAGGTGTGAATGGTGTAGAAGCAGGGGGGGAGCAGACACCTCAAACCTTGAAAAATAACTGTTTAAGTTGCTACAGAGAGCCTGGTCTGATGTCCGGATATGGATTTCAAACCTCTCCAGACATCTCTGGTGTTGTTATTGGCCAGACTCTCTTCCATCTTCCTCCTGTACCTCTCCTTTCCCTCCCTGATCTTTCTTCTGAGCTCCTTCTGAACTGCCCTCAGATCCTCTTTGTTTCCTGACCTAAAGACTCTCTTCTTCTCCTTTAAGAGAGCCTTTATATCAGGATTAATCCAGGGTTTGTTGTTGGAGAAGCATCGTACAGTTCTGGTTGGCACAATGCTCTCCACACAGAAGTTGATGTAGTCCGTGACACATGTAGTTAGACCGTCAATATCCTCCTTGTGGGACTCACTGAAGATGCTCCAGTCCGTGGTCTCAAAGCAGACCTTCAGAGCTTCCTCAGCTTCTTCAGACCACTTCTTGACCGAGCGAGTCACTGCTGGTTGCCTGCTCACAAGTGGCTTGTAAACATAAATGTTTGACTAATATTTTTTATAGTTAGATGTCAATGAATGAGAATCAAATTTCTTTAAGAGATATGTAAATTATGTTTGACAAGTTTCACGGAGTCTCCGTTTCAGCTTTGAGATAAGAAAATTAACTACTAATCCCCCTCAGTCTTACCAGTTTGACAGAAATTATCAGGGTACTATAAATGTTCTTTTTTTGTATTTGTAGAAGCTCTGAGGTCTAAAAGGAGTTTTTTTTTCACCGTGAGGATAACATTCCACTTACAGGAGGCGACAAAAAGATCAGTGATTTCATGCAAGAGAAACCAAAAACTTTTAACATTAGCTGTGTCATTATTACATATCGAGGTGTAGTTCTTGTAGCTTAGAACAAAAACACTTTCCTGAATCAGCCACTCACTCCATTCATGTCAGGTACTGACAACTGCACAATTCTAAAATATGTTATAATGGTTTTGTTACTGGATCAGTAATTTCACTCTAAACCTTTATTAGCACCTTACACTGACACTACAGTGGTACAGATTCAACCACCTCTCTTCTGAACCCTCCACCCCTTTGTGACTCATCATTGATGTTATGGTACAAATGAAAAACATGATTCCCTTCTATATGTATTTTAATACATCTGGTTTACAAGATTAATCTTTTTATTCAGTAAAGTTTGACTGATATTTTGTGTAGTCTAGAATAGTTTGATGTCAAGATTAGTGCTTTTGTTCCGTTTTACCATGAATGAGAATCA
Source organism: Callionymus lyra (assembly GCF_982586985.1). Lineage (NCBI taxonomy): Eukaryota > Metazoa > Chordata > Actinopteri > Syngnathiformes > Callionymidae > Callionymus > Callionymus lyra. Next base: position 718,215 of record NC_141834.1, read on the forward strand.
AATGTATTTAAGAGATTTGTTAATAAGACAGTTGGGAAAAGTTGTCACAATATTGTAAGAAGTGGATTCAAATGTTGGATACGAGGGAAAACAATTTAAACAGTTGGAAAGTTCTATTTCCTCAAAGACCTGAACTTGTATTTGGTACTCAGTTAGATGTGTGCTTACAAAGTCATTCAAGGATGCTCTAAACACAAAACAGAACAAGAGGCTTGATATAAAATGTAAATTAATTGTGATGCCCATTTATTTTTCACTTCCAGTAGAGACCTGTTCGAAGATGTCTGTTTTAGGAGGATACGATGTTAGGAGATTTTTTTCTTTACAACAATTTTTCTATTATAGGTTTCAAGTTACACAGTCCAGAGTGCTAAGGGGACCATTGTATGTCATCAATCATTATAGCGGGGAATAGGAGGTGGTCATAAGTTGACTTTTACCGGGCTCAAAAGGTCATCAAATGTCCCGGGGGGGGGGGTCATAATTTATTTTTATGATGACTAAATTATGTGTAGTACTTGTCTCTCACATGACATCAATGATTGAAGATGAGCATAAATTAACAAAATGTTTATTTACCAGTTAAAAACAAACCACATAAATATGCCTTAATATTTAACAATAAATAATATTTGATAAATAAGCAGTTAAAAAGCTCTGAGATTGAAGATTTTGAGAAAGACAGTTTAAAAAAAAAAAAAAAAAAAAAATTATTTTGGGTAGCCTCAGACGGGGAAAAAAAGATCCAACATTTCCATCTAAAATGACAAACAATAAGGCAAAGGTAGGTGCTGGTTGTTTACAGAGACATTCCCCATTAAATAAAAAAAAAAAAAGTGTGTATATATATATATATATATATATATATATACACACACATACACACACACATGTACATTGTCACGTTACAATGGAAAGTCGTCATGCAATGTTCCGAGTAAGGGTCACCAGTCGCCAAAACTCCCTCATCAAAAGAAACTCAAAGTGGGAACCATTTAATCAGTAGCTCACCTGAGAAAATTGATTGACAGATTAGTCACAAATGATCGGAAACGGTCTGGTTTCACAAAAGTGTATGCCGTCTCTGCATTAGACCAGAAACAAAATGCGAATGTAGATCATCCAAAAACCTTTGTTTCATCTTTCAACATCCAAGTGTGAATTAAGGTTTAGTGTCAACATCTTTAACAACACAATCCAACAGCTGGCACTTGGTGATTTGAACATCGAATTCAACAGAGCACACACGGTAACAGCGATGCCCGCTAATCATCTGTGATGGAGAGTCTGCTGAAGATGGGAAGGCGGCGAGACACATCCAGGAGTGGCGAGTCCGAGCCGCTGTGGCTGCCAACACTGCTTTGGGAACTGTCCTGATCCGACAGGGAGTTTGTAGGACTTGTGGGGCTCGCTGAAGTGGAGTGAAAATAATGAATGGTAGTAAAAGGCAGCGTTGAGGGGTTCTGGTCTGAGGAGTGGAAAATGGATAACGGTGTGACAGAGCTGGGGCTGTCCTGCATACTATGGCTTGGAAACCCTGAAAAGCTAAAACTGTGCTGTAAGTGAGGCCTTCCCACCTTGTTGAAAGCTGAAAGAGGGGGCAGTCCTTGGTACTCTTCAGCACTGTGGATGAAGTGACAGCGGGGTCCATAGCGACAGAATCCCACTGTGTGGTATGTGCGACACAGTTCAGTCTTGTACTTAGGGTGGCGGCTTAGACTACGCAGCTCATGCATGCCATGAGCAAACTGGCATTTGTCTCCGTACTTGCAAATGCCGTTGTCCTGAAACGGTCGACATAGCTCAGTCTTGTACCGACCCACGTTGACCTGGCTACCTGCACCAATGCTGACCAGGCAACTAAGATGAAACCTGTTCTCCAGCTCAGAGGAAGACTGCCCGCACAAGCCATTGTCCTTTTCACTGTCCGCAGCTGGAGCCTTGATCAGATAGTTGACAAACTCTTTCCCAGTTAGCGTTGTACTTGGGTTACTGGCCGACTGACTTCGCTGAAGCACAGGATGCCTTGCAGTTCTGTCTGGCAGGAACCAAGATGAGTTCTGGGAGGACATGCAGTCACCTAAGGACTCGTCAAATATAGGTCGAGGCCCATTAAGTTTGTCGTTGTGATCCACTATAATGGCCTGCAAAAGTACAAAAAAAACACATGTTAGTATCCTTTACGAATCCACAGTTGGATTCTTAACAGAACCGTCTTTAATGTAATCTTTAATTTAACAGTAAACGCAAGCTATAACAAACTAATGAAATAATACATGATGCTGTGCTGCACTTTATCTTAATGTAAAGTTGTTTTCACCAGTTGGTACTGCAATACATTCTGCGGGAGGATATTTAAGAGCAGTGATCTTATATAACTGACAGTTTGAATCATTCGTTTTTTGTGTTCAAGTCCTGAAAGAAGTACACCGTGATATACAAGCTATAACTCAGTACAAGCAAGTTGGTTTTACAGTATTTGTCTGGAATCAGAGGTAAAAAGTTGCTGTTCAGGTCACTGGAAATGAATAATTTTTGTGAATGAAATCCATAGTGGATACAACTTGGGCACTATTTGAGGGGGCTGCATCTTCTCTTTGCAATCTTTTTAACCATGTTTTCTTTCTTTTTTTTTTAAACTGTCGCTCAAAGATCCTTTTCAGCCGCCCAGGTGAATCCACTGAAAACTACCAATAACGATGCACTGCCAAAGCCAGGCCTGTGGGTGGCGTTGTAACACCCGACTAAAGAAGGAGCCTGCACAATGCAAGCTCAGTAAGAAAAGGAAAAGGCTAACCTGAACATAATGGAATTTTCTTTACTTTCCCTAATGTGGGGACAATAGACAGTATGTTTCAAACTCAATTGCCTATGGGCCACCTGCTTTGTCATGTAAGCCGTTTTCTGAAGCATGCAGTGATTTTGTTTTTTGTTTTGAACCCACATATTATCTTTGTATTTTTCTTTAATTGTTGAGTACATTGCTCATGACATGGCCAGGTCTTTGAGCCATCATCCTCGGAATTCCAGTCGTCTTTAAACTAAACAACATTTTTAGAGCCAAATATCGGTCAACATTCATGACGTGTCAGTAACAAATACAATCATGAAGTTTCGATTTTAGAATAGAATAATTTTAACACGTTAGGCCATTTACTTGAATTTAAGTGTTGGCAACATAAACACAAATAGTACAATGATTAAAAAAAAAATAAAAAAAATCAAGCTACGAGGTGTACATGTTGAGAAGACATGTTCTTTTACACAAGATAACCGATTTGTCACTTATTTCGGTTGTTATTGAGAAGTCGCTACAAGTTGAATTTTGAAAAGTACGGATGCTCACAGAGTCATGCTTACTCACCTCGGTCGACGCTTTTCCATACGGAGTGGAAGTGTCAGTGGCTGTCATGACTTGGTCGATGAATGTGTCAAAATCATGAAACCTGTTCCCCAGCTCAGAGGAAGACTGCCCGCATAAGCCATTCTCCTTGTTGCTGTCCGCAGCTGGAGCCTTGATCAGATAGTTGACAAACTCGTTCCCAGTTAGCGTTGTACTTGGGTTACTGACCGACTGACTTCGCTGAAGCACAGGATGCCTTGCAGTTCTGTCTGGCAGGAACCAAGATGAGTTCTGGGAGGACATGCAGTCACCTAAGGACTCGGCAAATATTGGTCGAGGCCCATTAAGTTTGTCGTTGTGATCCACTAAAATGGCCTGCAAAAGTACAAAAAACACATGTTAGTATCCTTTACTAATCCACAGTTGGATTCTAAACAGAACTGTCTTTAATGAAGTCATTGGTTGCAAAATAGAAAAGTTACATTAAACGCAAGCTATAACAAACTAATGAAATAATATATGATGCTGTACTGCACTTTTTTTTTTTTTAAATGTAAAGTTATTCTCACCAGTTGGTACTGCAATACATTCTGCGGGAGGATATTTAAGAGCAGTGATCTTATATAACTGACAGTTTGAATCATTCGTTTTTTTGTGTTCAAGTCCTGAAAGAAGGACACCGTGATACACAAGCTATAACTCAGTACAAGTAAGTTGGTTTTACAGTATTTGTCTGGAATCAGAGGTAAAAAGTTGCTGTTCAGGTCACTGGAAATGAATGATTTTTGTGAATGAAATGCATAGCAGATACAACTTGGGCACTATTTTCAGGGGGCTGCATCTTCTCTTTGCAATGTTTTTCCAACCACGTTTTTTAAAAAAAAAACTGTCGCTCAAAGATCCTTTTCATCCACCCAGGTGAATCCACTGAAAACTACCAATACTGATGCACTGCAAATGCCAGGCCTGTGGGTGGCGTTGTAACACCCAACTAAAGAAGGAGCCTGCACAATGCAAGCTCAGTAAGAAAAGTAATAGGTTAACCTGAACATAATGGAATTTTCTTTACTTTCTCTAATGTGGAGACAGGCCCAGAAAGAACAAAAACATGGTAACCACATAAAAATAATCATGTCTAAGCGTGATTTACTTAAATTGGCATGACTACCACACAAAAATATAAATTATTTTCAGCATTCTGTAACAAAATAAAAACCAACTTCTAGAATACAACAAAGAATGCATCTCTTTATTTCTTAATTTTCCTACCATAGACTTTTTTACATTCTAAACTTGAAGAATTTTATGGAATCAATGTGGGCTATTTGAAGCAGTATTGAGTTTGGCGAGGACACAAAAACTCTAGATATGTTTCAAACTCAATTGCCTATGGACCACCTGCTTTGTCATGTATGCCGTTTTCTGAAGCATGCATTTTTTTTAATGTTTTGAACCCACATATTATCTTTGTATTTTTCTTTAACTGTTGAGTACATTGCTCGTGACATGGCCACGTCTTTGAGCTATCATCCTCGGAATTCTAGTTGTCTTTACACTAAACGACATTTTTAGAGCCAAATATCGGTCAAAATTCATGACGTGTCAGTAACAAATACAATCATGAAGTTTAGATTTTAGAATAGAATAATTTTAACACGTTAGGCCATTTACTTGAATTTAAGTGTTGGCAACATAAACACAAATAGTACAATGATAAAAAAAAAAAAAAATCAAGCTACGAGGTGTACATGTTGAGAAGACACGTGTTCTTTTACACAAGATAACCGATTTGTCACTTATTTCGGTTGTTGAGAAGTCGCTACAAGTTGAAGTTTGAAAAGTACGGATGCTCACAGAGTCATGCTTACTCACCTCGGTCGACGCTTTTCCATACTCGAGAGCAGTGGAAGTGTCAGTGGCTGTCATGACTTTGTTGATAAATGTGTCAAAATCACTGCTCCTATAACCCGGTTTCCTCAACTCGGCTCCTCGGAGCCGCTTCGTCCCATAAAAGCACTGCGCACTTCCTATGTACTCGAGGCACGCATCACTTCCGCGTTTGCTCTTCTTCGGGTTTATGAGTACAAGAGCCACGCAATTAGCGCAGCCGTCGCACGCATGCGCAATGTAGTGTCTAGTTTCTTTTTTTATGGGAACTCAAATTTATAAATAAAGTATAAAGACCATGGACCATGGAAATGAGGGTGAATATAGAACAGAGGAGCGGATGTTCAAAAATGTGACACAATATTTTTCTCAAACAAAATAAAATATTTAGAGACTGTACGGTGAAACAGATGGATGTAGTGAGATATCTCTATCTCACTATATCTATCTGCTACTATATATTTCTGTGGCTATTGGAAAAAATAAAAAAAATTCCTGAAGGAGACCTCCTGAGGGATCAATACAGTTTTACCTTATCTCAGAAAATCATTTAATGGAAGAGCACATGGAAATCATGCACTGACTACATAAATGACAATTTTTAAACAAAATGTGCTAATATCAGCATAACAAACCATTTTGGACAATATGGATTGGTTAAAGAATGCTAAATGCACGTCCTGTTAAGTGGATAAACCACAAAAATGTAAATTGGCAAAACAGTTGAGTCGTAGCATCAGCTATTTTTCAAGTCATAAAACAGTACATTCATGAAAAATAGACCATATTTTTCAAATTAATTACATTATATATCAGAGGAAGACATTAACAGAATTCCACTCATCAAAAGAAAAGTGAATAAGTTAGACACAGTAAAGTAATGTTGCATTATATTACGGGACATTTTTACACACACGTTATCCCACTCCAATAACACTCCAATCCAGAAGGTGGCGGTAATTGAATATTCAAGTTGGTCGCCAGCCACCAATCAAATGATACACAACAAACTCTACACAAGAAGAAGACACACATCCCTGTTGAGAAGACATGGCGGACGGACGAGAGAAGGCGCTTCAGGACTACAGGAAAAAATTACTCGAACACAAAGAAGTAGATGGACGACTGAAAGAACGTGAGTGACTCTTAACGTGTGTTATGAATAACGGCCAATTCAGAAGAACCAAAACGCAACGGCCAAGGCTTCATCGATGCGAGCTAGCTCCCCGGCTAGCTATATGCTTTGTCATGCAGCCGATACCGCCGTCAATTTGAATGCGTTTTTTAAAGGGCTAATTCTACTGAATAAAACGACAAGGTATTTATAAATACTAAGCTTTTAATTAGATACACGCTTATAACCCTGAAAGCCATTTTCTTTTTTTAAACCTTGTTGTTTCATTTGGCTAAATTGTTAGCTTAATATAATCTTCACTGAAGACCTCAACTAATGTTCGTAACTAACTAGTTCGTATCTTTACTGTATGATTAATCGCTTCATTTTATTTTCATAACTTATTTTAGTAAGAGAACAGCTCCGAGAACAAACCAAACAGTATGAGAAGTCGGAGAACGATCTGAAGGCTCTTCAAAGTGTTGGGCAGGTGAGTTTTCTACCCAATATGTTTATCGCTTTGATTTGTAATTGTGTTTTATGTTTCATAAATGTTTTATGAGATGATAAATGGCAGAAAGAAGAATAGTTGGGTTTTCTGCATTGGCTTTTTTTTTCTTCTTCCTAATACCTAGCCCAAGTGGTATATTCTACACCAGGGGTCTCCAAAGTGTTCCAAAAAGGGCTGCAGTGGGTTCAGGTTTTTGTTCCAACCCATCAAGAGGACACCTTTAAACCAAATCAGGATTTTTGGGGTGTAATGAGTCTGGTGTTGCTTGTTTCAGCTGACAGCTAATTGGTTTAACTGTACATGCCTGATCGGTTGGAACAAAACCCTTCACCACCCCAGCCAGGAGACCCCTGTCCTAGACATTAGAAAGTAGAATTCAGGAGAGTTGTAGTACTTTGCGGAAAAAAGTTAGTCCTTAATCACAGTTCACTGAATTAATTAAGGTTCACTGTTCATTAGAGTTCTTCCTTTTTGTTTGATGATAACTGTATATGTGAAACACAAAAAAATAAGTGGCTTCGTGAAAATGTTCATAATAAGCGCATCTGTCCTTCATCTGCTTTAGATTGTTGGAGAAGTTCTGAAGCAACTGACGGAGGAGAAATGTAAGTCAATAGTTAATTCTTTCATTGTGCACAGGAACAGAGTCTGATTTGCATTTACGTTGTTATGTTTTTTTGCATGTTATGCTGATGTTTTATTTACCATCTAATTTCAGTTATTGTCAAAGCAACGAATGGCCCAAGATATGTGGTTGGATGCCGGAGACAGGTAGGGGATTCTGAGTTATAGTTAAACATCAATTGTCCATATCTATGCACATAGATGAACTTTTTGCATTCATTTTACTTAAACGTAATAGTCTTCTATGGTTAAAAGTTGGGCTCCATGAGATGTACTACATCCAAAAAATGACTTATCTATGTCTGTCTTTCTGACTTGTCAATTTGTAATATTTATTTCCCGACAGTTGGACAAGTCTCAGCTGAAACCGGGCACCAGGGTGGCTCTGGACATGACTACGCTTACTATAATGAGGTTGGCTGATCTTACTTTATGCAAAACGGCTTGCCATTGGAGTTCAACATTTCACATTAGTTTTAACATGTTTGTTACATTACATGTACATTATGATGCAAATATAGGCGTTAGGTTATACGATACTTTTAATAAACTGTAAAAATGTAATGCTTTCAAACTTATTAACAATCTTTTGAACCCGCTCAGAGCGGCCCATGGCTCATAAGTTTGCTTCTTCTCAAGAATGTGTCTATTTCTGGGAAATATCACACAAATAATGGGTAGTGCAGTTTTACGGTCACACCACAGACTGAGCCTTCTTGGACACGCCGTTTGTCACCGCTGTAGCCTGTTTTGAGGCACATATGAAGCCTAAGGGGCACGTCTGGTTATAAAATTAGAGATTAAGACAGAAAGATTGTCGATGATAATGACACAACGGCATGAAAGACGGATAAAACGAAGTGAATAATGCATTACAAAAAAACTCATCGTCTCCTAATGATGATCAAATACATATTTTATTTAACTGACTGGGTTGAACTTTTATGCCCTCAGTGCTTTTCCAGTTTCTAATAATTTCCGTTTTAGTAGAGGTTCTACATTACTACTACAATTGTGTTTTGCCTTTTCCAAGTTCACTGGCTGAGGATTACATTTTTATTTTGCATTCATAGGTACTTGCCCAGAGAAGTGGACCCTCTTGTGTACAACATGTCACACGAGGACCCTGGAAGTGTGTCATACTCAGAAATTGGGGGTCTGTCTGAACAAATCAGAGAGCTGAGAGAGGTGAGAACTTTAAGAATTCAGAGTGATCAGTACATCATTCTGATTATTGACCTCTGTGGCTGTGATGTTTTTGTTTTATAATGCAACCTCTAATCAATCATCCATTATTTTTTTTTTGTAACCTAACTTTATCACCTCAGCCATTTGAAATCAAATTGAATTGGGTCAGTGCACTTTGACCTGGTCTTTTTTTGTTTAATTAAAAAAAAGTACATTTGTGATGCACCTTAATCAACAGTACACCGTCCAAGGAGCATTGATTTTTAATATGCAACTTTAATTGGACCACACTCGTCAGAAAATGAATCAATGGGCTGCTTTCTTTGTCATCCAAGTGAAATCAGCAAGCTGTAAATTAAAACGGATGACGGGGCCTTTCGTAACAGGCTGGTTTAAGTTAATTTAATTTTCTGATTATTTATGCAACATCTGTGACAGCCCATCTGGCATTGGCTGGTATCCTTTCACTATCAGTCCAGTCCTAATATAGAACAAAACTATTGGTACATCGGTTATGAATAAAGTCAATGTAGGTAAAGAGATTTTTTGTCGGTTCTAGAGTGTTATATTTTTTTCATTGATCAGATGCCCATTACTTTTATCGCTGAATTTCTGCCTGAACAACGCTATCCACATTGGTTCAAAGTTCTCAGAAAACAGGCTCCATGCTTTTCGTCGGATGTACTAGATATTCCACTGCGCCACAACCACTTTTGGTGTTTCCTGGGTTAGTCAGGCACTTCTCACCGTTAATTATAATTCCATTTTTTTTTTGGTTTTAATTGTTTTCTTGACGATGGGTAAATCATTTATTTTATGCAGGTGATTGAGCTTCCTCTTACCAACCCAGAGCTCTTCCAAAGAGTGGGAATCATCCCGCCAAAAGGTTGTCTGCTCTATGGACCCCCAGGTGAGAATTATTGTTGCCATTATGGTTTCAAATGACCTTTTTTTAATATTTTTATTTAAGGATAGACAAACTCATGGAGTTCAAGTTTTTGTAGGAATGTGCTAATTTTTTTCATGAGTGAATCCTCATTCGATTAACCTTATTTCATTCACTGTTTAAATTCTGTCACAAAAGGTACGGGGAAGACCCTTCTGGCCAGAGCAGTAGCCAGTCAGCTGGACTGTAACTTCCTCAAGGTTGCTAAGATAATATTTTTAACATATAATCACTTCTTTGTGTTTCATTTGCTCAATTCTTTTTCTCCCATTTTTGCAACCCTTAAGGTTGTATCAAGCTCCATAGTAGACAAGTACATCGGAGAGAGTGCCCGACTGATCAGAGAAATGTTCAATTATGCCAGAGACCATCAGCCCTGCATCATTTTCATGGATGAGATTGATGCCATTGGTGAGTATAGGCCTTCATACATATTCCTCATTAATGGTAAATGTAAGGCAATGGAATATCAAAAAGTTTGTGAGGAAGTTAGATTTATGAATGTTACCATCCTTTATATTTGCTCTTCTAGGTGGGCGTCGTTTCTCAGAAGGAACATCAGCTGACAGGGAGATCCAGCGAACTTTGATGGAGGTAAATATCTAGCTCTTTACCGAAACATTTGCAACTAAGAAAGCATTTCAATCTGATTATTGAGTAATGGAAGGAAACTTTCTGAGAACTATTTAGCATTTTCTATCATCAGGATCGTCTGGATCAACGATTAGTGAAAATAATCTAATTGCGACTATTTCATCAATATTGCTATTAAATATGCAATTATTTTTTCAATGTCCTCTTTTAATGCGTTTTTCTCTAATACAACACAATATTAAATTTACAGTTAAAACATTCTTGGTGATTGTTAAAGTTATAAAGCTATTTTTAAGACAAAAGCGAATTAAGCATACAGTTGAAAACAAACATAACCTGAAGCCTTGTGCATATTCACTGTAATTACCGTAAAAACTCCTCATAAACTTTCTTAAAGATGTGATGTAAACATTTATAATTATTAGTAAAGAATAAATCACAAAAATAGTGCACAGTAAAGAAAAGTGCAAGCACTGGTCATCCATTTTTTTCTGCTTTTGTTTTTCTCATATTAGGTGAAAATCCTTTGATACAAAAAAATGTATTGGAATTTATCAGTTTGGTTTGTGGGATTATATAAGATAATAACGTTTTTAATGGCATACTTACTTACACTTTCAAACACTCCAGCAGTACGCACACACGCATACTAACACTTATATCGTATATTTTATCATATATCGCAAATGGGATTAATAGTTCCGCCTTGGTCTGGATGACAAAATGCATTCACTCATCTCTAGACGTTAACTGAACAACAAAGATGTGTGGACAGAGGTGGTTAATGAGGAATTTAGTTTGCCCTTGTTCGTGCATTCTTTCTTTGACGGTAATAAGACTGGAGGGAATAATCAACAAAAATGCCCCCTGGAGTGTGATGCACATATCTGATGGTGTGTGTTTGTTATTGTTTGTCAGCTTCTCAACCAGATGGATGGCTTTGATACACTGCATAGAGTCAAGATGATAATGGCCACAAACAGACCTGACACTCTGGACCCTGCTCTGTTGCGCCCTGGCAGATTGGACCGCAAAATCCGTATGTTTTCCATTTGGTTCTGATCTTTTGTGGTGACACTGAGTTAATGTTTGTTTATTTTTCGCAGACATCGAACTACCCAATGAACAGGCTCGCCTGGATATCCTTAAGATCCATTCCAGTCCAATCACAAAGCACGGAGAAATAGGTCAGTAAGAGCGTTCTGTTTTTATCTTCATGCTTCAACATTGATTCAGAACCACAGGTTGGTTAGATTCCTGTGTTATGGAGACATCTACTCACCATTCCCTGAAAATGTGGGAATGTTCTTTATGTTGCAGCTATATAATTTCTTCAATTCAGATTTTATCTAGCTAATTCATGGTTGCTAATGGAATAAAGTTTTATCTCAGGCTTGTTGCTTTTGTAAGCACAAAGTTATACATTTATTGAGATTTAGAAAAAGTGATGATGATGATGATAAATTGACCAGTGAAAGGCACCATCAGCCCATTTCAGTACATTTTCACTCAATACTGCAGTGTTCTCCCCAGAAAAATTGAACAGGATGGCGCCTGGGGTTAAAGCTCTTGATTTTTGCCCGTTTAAAAGACAAATGGAGGCAATTTCCTGGGAGTTAGCTTTAAAAGTACAGTCTAATGTCCGATTCTCATGGGATAAGTATTAATAATAAGTATTTGTAATAATTGCGGAGAATGTCTGAGTTGTAAACCCTTGCAAATGCAGGGCTGTCATCGGCGTCGCCCCCCTCCCCAGGCTCGCTCCTGATCGCTGCACTCTGCGCTCTCCCGTGTCGCCTTAGAATAACCGGGAAAAAACGATAAATTTGACAGAAGAACCGCGGAAAAAGTTTTTAAAGTAATTTCTGAAAATTAACAGGCTCCGGGATAAGGACAGGGAGAACACTGATACTGTAGAAAAAGAACATATTTGTATAATTGCTTCAGTACTTCGGTACAGTAGAATTTACAGACGGCATAACTCTTGAGGAAGTTGTTACTGTTTTCAATATATATTACGCTTTCATGTTACTTGTAAATTACAAAGAAACATGAAAGAAAAATGAAGTTATTTTATCTTAAACGCAATTTATTGAACCGTAGGGAACTATGGTGTGAAAAAAAAAGAAGTGTGATTTCAAGCACATTACATTTTCTTCTTTTGAAAAAAGGTTATTTAATATACGAAGAGTTGGTATAATTTAAATGAAATCTATTCCATGTTGTATATGAGTTGTAAAGTATGATTTATTATGATTTTGATATTTGGTTTAAATAATATAAATGGTGAATTTATTGAAGAACATTTGGTTAGATATGTAGAACTATACATTTTTCATTTTCTCTCTCCAGACTTTGAAGCTATTGTGAAGTTGTCTGATGGTTTCAATGGTGCGGATCTGAGGAATGTGTGCACAGAAGCAGGTAAGAACTGATCTCTCACTGGTATTTTCACACTTGCTGACCCCGTGAGTGTGATTGCAGGTCTGTTTGCCATCCGTGCAGACCGGGAGTATGTCACTCAGGAGGACTTCATGAAAGCTGTGAGGAAGGTGGCCGACTCCAAGAAACTGGAGTCCAAGTTGGATTACAAGCCTGTATAAAGCCTTTATCTTTCAAGATGGCTTATAGCTTGATGGTGTGTTTTGAGTGGGAAATACAATGTCCTGAACATAAAATGAATCTTGTTTGTCTTATCTGACTCCGTATTTCTACTGTCCTTCAAGAATTAAAATGTCCATTCATATTATGAAATAAAAACTCAACTATATGTTGTTGTTTTTTTCTACCTCTGTCCTCCATTGATCTAATTAATGCAATTGATTATACACAAGCGAAATAATTATTTTTCTCCCGCAAGACATTCTCAGAAGTGCTTTAATGCAGCCGTGGCTGGCCAAAAGAGCGCTTCGGGCCTACTATCGTCTTGAACACCAAAAGAAAGAGAAATTCAAATCGCAACTACTGTATACATATTTGTGGTTTTTAGATGCACAAGTTAAATGAAGTAAATCTTTAGAAAAGTCGTTTCTTTCAAACAACTGTCGGCTGCGATGCATTTCAGATCTGAAGCACACAATTATTTGACCATAGATTCATTTAAAGTTGTTCATGCACAGTATCTCTTCAATGGAACCTTGTCTGAGTCCACTGTACCACAGCCTAGAACTGAATGGAGTTCAATACCACCACCCTCCCACCATAGGACTGACGCATCAGTCATCTGTTGTTTGGCAGGATGAGCTGTGGGACTTTGGGACTATTAAAAAGATGTACTTTAGAAGAGGAAAGAATAAAGTTTATTTGCATCACTTCAGAAAACAACTTTTGATCTTGATGTGAAAGACGGGATCTGACAAAAATCGAAATGAATCAGTAGTACACATGGGAGACTGCATCAGGGCCTAGTTTTACATCAAAACTAGACTAACCACATGCTTAATTATGCCTCCAGCGATTGTAATTTTTTCATCAAATCACTTTGGCTCTTTTAAATCCCTACAAAAATGTTATGTTTTCATTTCATGTAAGAACGGCGGTTTGAAAACGTATATCTTTACTTGATAAACATCTTTTTTTATTATTATTTTTTTATTGTTCTGAAAAAAGAAAGTAGAAAGGCGTCAATTAAATGTACGTAACAAATTGCAAAGGTTTATTCATTTCTCCATTCTTATGAAGTTTTTTAGGCAAACAGTCTAAATATGAAAGAGAGAAGAGAAAGGGATAATTGTAATATCACACTGTAGGACAGGCCCCCACTCTGACTGCTCCATTGACTGCAGCAGCTCTCTTAAAGCTCATGTGGGTCTGATTGAAGCGGAGGTTCTTCATGCAACCCACGAAGGACTTCCTGGTGACAGAATCTTCTGAAAGAATCCGCTCTACAACAGTGGAAAGTAAAATTAGGTTCCTGAAGAACTAAGTGAATTTTAAATTGGTCTCACCTGGTGCTCCACCCACAAACATCACCGTGGATTTTAGATACAGTGGTGCCTCCACTTGACCGACCTCTGAGTCCACATCCAGATGAAGAATGTCAGCGTCTCTGGTCACTGTGTGCCAGATACAAATCAACCCATCACTACACTGGTCTAATGCGTGTGTGTTGTGGTTTTTTAAAAGTCAAAGAGCTGCATGGTGGAGGTATGCACTCATCACTTCTCAAAAAAAAAACATCATGAAAGATCCTTTTTGTCAGTCAGTACTCACCAGTGATTTTGTGCCAACGTCCATCACATGAGACTGTAGACACTTTTGTGACAAACTCTCGGGTTTTGTCTTTGACAAGAAGCAGCACCTGTAGAACAAGAGTGTGATCTCAGCATCAGTATCTGACGACACCAGTAGAACTACAGAGTTTAAGACTGACTGCTCCTTGATGAACATAGATGCTGAAAGAAGCTTCCGGTTGCTGGATGTGCAGTATCAACCCAGTTGCAACACGAGGACGCACTTCAACCTCCAGCTGAAAACTCTGTCCAAGATCAAATTCGTCATCTGGAGGGTGAAAAGGACACAAGTCAACTCCACTTCAATTAAATTATGGATAAGGACTTCTTAGTAATGACGATATGTTCTTACTTAGCATGACGTAGCCTCCATCTTCTGAGAAGAATGTCCCTTTCTCTGACTGTCCGTCAAAACATGGAGTGACTCCAAACACCTCAGACGCAGATTGCAACCAGTTTCCATCCAGCTGAAGATCCTTCAAACATCCATCGAAGCTGCGCGCACAGTTTTTCTGCAGAGAAGTTCAAATCTTCAACACTTTAGAATGTGGTAATGATGTTCATGATGACATTTTTTTATTCTAATCTTTATTAGACATCTTCGCATTAGCATAAAGTGTTTTAAACGCTTTGGCCATGAAATTAACTGTATGATGGAGGTGACCTAATTCCTTTTCAAAGTTCACCCTCCAAAGTTACAAAATGATCAAACTCGTGATCATCATCTACATTAGGACAATCTGGTGAAGAACTTCTTCATCCCATTTCCTTCGCTATACTAGGGGGGCTTTTTGGATCATTATAAGAAATAATAAAACATTTTTTTAAAGGAATTATTCAAATCAATATTATCAACTTCTTAATGTTCCTTTCATCATATTGTGTATGATTGTATGTGTGTGAATGTTTGTAAACCACATCTGACAAGATGAGGTTGAAATAAATAAATGTTTCAAAAAAGTACCAGGAGTTGTAGACGATCATTGTTCAAAGATATCTGTCTAAATCAGGCAGTAAATTTAACAAAAGCCTTTGATTTTACCGGCATATGTCTTGGAGAGGTCTCTGGTGGAACTCCTCCGACAAAGAGGGGAGACTTGACTTGCCAGGAGACGTCACCACTTGGAACCAGATCTTCCAGCACCAAAATCCCGTTCAGGATCAGTCGACCAACATGTCCATTACGGAAGCAAACAACCTTTTGTAAGAGAAGCGATAACAAAATGTTTTGAAAAATGGCCGACCCCTGCTCAGCTTGTCAGCTATGCTATGCTATGTTAAGTTAGCTATGTTGTCAAATGACTCACATTGTACCATCGTGCGTCATTGTACTTCTCTGTGGTTCTGATTTTGACCGTTTTATTTCCCACAGAGAACATGAATACCAGCTGCCCATGTTCCAGAAATAGAGACATGGTGCTTTCCTCTTTAATATCAGAGATGTAGAAGACAAGTCCAGAAGATGAGCGTGTCTTCAAGGACAGAGAGAGCTGGAACCTGTAAGACACACACATACAGTTTGGACGGTGTGAATTAGAGGGTGAAGTTCAAATAACTTATTCTGCAAAAGTAGTTTACCTGTCTCGTGACTCTGTGAGACCAGAATAGTGGTGTCTGCTGTGGTTGAAACCACCGTAATAAGACGACTGCGGTGCCGCTTTTGGAAGTGTTGAGTGGAAGCAAGTTGTTAAGGTCTGATCATCGACTTCTGGGTCATCACTCTGTACACCTGCCAAAGCCAGGCTGGACTTCTCCCTCTTCATCTGTAAAGGATTTCATCAAGGTTATGATGACAAAAGCATGAAAGGTAGAAGTAATCCAACTCACCTTCTGTGATCCTCTTTGAAGCATTGCTTCTGTAGGAACCTGCAGGGGACAGTCCTCAAGGGAGGTCTGGATTTTCTCTGTGTAGCGCTGGAAGTCCTCTGGCTCAATGTCTCTGTCTTGTCTTTAGAGAAAATATAAAAGTCAGACATTATCAAACAAAAGACACTGTCTTACAGAACATACAGTGTTAAAATGATGAGACAAAGTTTAGAATATCTTGTATTTGAAGTCATCATGAATCTATATTTTAACTCCAATTGCTTGTTAATCCTTTTTTTCCATTCAAGAGTTTAATCAGACATTAAACTGAATACTTTTCAATAAAAACTGGGAAATTGAGGTTACAATCTTGACCAGTAGTGGATATGTACTACGTTATATACAGAACAGTTTCATTTTATTGAGCTAATTCTCATCATCTCAAACATCCATGTAAGGGTAAAGATCACGCAGAAGATAGAATCTAAAACTCAAACCTGCTGAGGTAGGCATAACTGATGCACCCGGTCAGGTTCTTAACACTGCTGGTCGGTGATCCGCCATAATAAAAGCTTTCTTCTGAAGGTGCTGAGGAGGACACAACTGCTGATGCTGGTCGTTTTTTCTCCTGCTTGTCTTTGTCATCCACTAATAATGAATACCTGCCAGAGGAAAATCCCAGAAAAATATAATTTACTTCATGAGGAAAACCATGTACACATGTCGATTCTTTTGTGGTCAAATGTTGGCACCAAAAACAATCTTTCTTTTGTGAACAAATCCCTCAGAGTGAACACAGACTGTTTAGTGGTGAAAGTATGGTTTGTGGCATTTTAAATGTGTATGTGGATGGCTGGAATTGTTTATTAACAACTGAGCTTTTAGGAAAGTTTTGTAGAAATAAGTGTAGTACTCATCATGCCATGACCCATCCCCAGGTAAAGACGCTCAATTGTCTTGGGTCCTGTCTGTGTAGGTTCTGATTCCAATGACTGGTCTGAGGAGTTGGTACAGTATCTATCCTTCTGGGGAACTGAAGAAAGGAGCCTCTTGGATGACAGGGGAAATGCCTTCCCAAAACTCTTTAGGTCAAGTTGTCTCACATTGGGATGCTATTTTGGGGTCTTGTTCACGAGTGAGGGAAGGACGGAGCCTTGAATCAAAAAACTCTATTTTGGTCATTCAATGTTACTCTCATCTTTGGTCACAAGTCTTCAGTAGTTGGCGAAAGAACAAGGTCACGAGGGTGACTGGACTCTCCCTAGAGCCTTGGTCACAACCCACCGTGCGTGTTTTTAGTCTGCACTGCCGCCATGTTTTTCTGAAAACGTAGGGAGGGAGTGGCAAGAGCAAGGAGAAAGTATGTCAAGCCCCGTCACTCTCATGATTGCGCAAGGTGAAAGTACGTGGATGTCTTCCTCATCTCATCGTCTCTTCTCTGATCACCATGTGATCAAACCATCTGGCCTCCCCAACCTTGTCTACAGTCTTTTCCAAATAAACTCGCCATTTCGAATATACTTTTTTTTATAATCTCATCCTTTCTAGTCCCACTGACAAAGACAATCATCTTAATCTCTATAAATCTGCTCCTATTCTTTGTGTCAGAGCTACTGTCTCTAAAGTGACCATTATAGCAGTTTTATAATATGTTTTATAAAAAATTTCCTTTCACTCTAACGGTTACTTTTACTATCATACATTAACCCTGACTGTTGCCAATACCTGATGCTACATGCCTTTATTCTCATCTAAAGTTCTCCTTACCCAGCTCAACTTACAAATCCCGTCATCATCAGCAACCACTCAGTTGATGGAGCCTCTTCCCTAACCTCATTGGTCATTCTGTTGATTGATTTATGACTGTCTTTCATGACTCTGCCTCCATTTGATCCCATAGTTTTTGTATCAATTTTGTATTGTTTATGTATGCATGCTCAAAACGTGATTTCATTCTTTTGAGTTGAATTTATTTTCAAAAAAATGTTTTAAGACGAATATGAAATCTCAATTGCATGAATGGTCCAGACAGTTGTGTGTATTGGTCAACATCGCAATGGTTTAATCTGTTAACATGACAGAGTCTGAGTCCAAAGAAAAGCCTTGTAAACCCATTTTGTGTGAGATAAATTCCTATACTGTTCTGATTCTGATAGTAGACCAAATACTTACTTCCCAGCGTTGATCTTTGTTACTAGGAAATGCATCTGTCCATCGTTGTAATGTTTCTTGTGTGATTTGACTCGTGTTCCTTTAGTGTTGAGAACTACTGCTCCATTCTCCAAAGAAACAACGAATTCATCAGACTGAGGGAATAAAAATGTGATTATAAATGACATTTAAACAAAACAACATATTGATTTTTTTTAACAATAGTTTTTTCTCCTGTATTTCCTATTTAAAAATTGCATTCCTTTACCACGATATTATAAAATAATATAAATTACAGCCATACCCCTTTAGTATGGTAGAACAGAAGTCCACTGGGCTGCAGGGTTCTGAACGAAAGTCCACCTTCAAAGTCTTCAAATGGACTGATCTTCGCTGTAGATCCCAAGTAGCTCTCTCCAGAGAAATACGCTTTACGGGACATCTGTCACACAACAACAATATTGAAATGATTAAAAGAGTCATATTGTTAAGTGCTGTTAACTATATTTTACTTTAACTTTGTGTATCTTGAGATTTGTCAACACAAGGGGTCACCAACCAAGTTGGTGACCCCCGGTCTCCACAGACTGGCACTTAAATAATAAAAACGCTAATATACTTTATTTTGTTTATTATGTTTTGCTAGAACATTTAAATATGTTGTTCTTATACGACACTTTTAAAGTTAGTCAGGATAAGACAAATAGTTCTATAAAGCACCTCTTTGGAGATAAGTTAGCTAAGATCAAACAAGAAGTGAAATGGTTGGTGATTTGGGGGTTCTTAGTGGTGAACAGCTTTGTTACTGAGAAGGTTAATAAAAATAATAAATAAAAGGTTTTGGCTATGTGCGAGATGTGTGACAGTCTCTCTGTGTGGATGTAAAATCATACAAAAGACTCCTCTGGGCAGCCACTGCTGATGCCGATGGTTCCAGGCTCCTCCAGGAGGTTAAAGTCTTTCTTCTGGAACTGGAAACCTCTCACACAACCTTTCAGGCCAACTACAGATTCCAGCTCTGGCCTGTAGAGATATGATCATGTCATTTGAATTATATGGTCCACAGACATATACCACACTTTTAAATAATAAATACCGTGTCATAAAAACATTTGCTCTGTGAGCGAATAAAATGCATGCTAAATTCACACATTTGTAGTGCATTTTTCTATTTCTATTTTAATGTAGAAAGAAGAGGCCATATTAACATTTCGATATAAAGAATGAAATACAAGGGAAGCATGATGGTCATTATATACAATGAATATACGAAGGTGTAGATAAACATTATTATTGATATTTGAGGTGCAAATAACCCCAATAAAGGAATTCAATTTACATTTGAGTTGTTTTGGTGCAAAACAAATAGACTCAGGGACTCATTCATCCCTCGGGCTATTAAATGTTAATCTTTGTATCCTTTGTCTTTGTTGTTTTTCTTTCCTTGACCTATGTTCTTTGTCTTTGTCTTTAGACTTAGATTGTGTCATCTTGTTCTTCCTCTTTATGTTCTTCTTATTATTTTATTTTTTATGTATTATTTTTTATTGTTTATGAAAAATTGCTGGCTATTGGTAAAAAACAATTTCCCGAAGGAGACCTCCTGAGGGATCAATAAAGTTTTACCTTACCTTACCTTACCTTACCTTTTGGTTAATTCCCAAAAATTACAACAGTGATTTCAATAAGTGTGTTTTCATCACTACT
Organism: Callionymus lyra; assembly: GCF_982586985.1. NCBI lineage: Eukaryota > Metazoa > Chordata > Actinopteri > Syngnathiformes > Callionymidae > Callionymus > Callionymus lyra. Next base: position 738,318 of record NC_141834.1, read on the forward strand.
AGTTTCTGTCACCTGGATTTGAGTATGTTCGAGGGAGCTCCTCCGATGTATATATCCGAGAAAGGCAACGTGGCTTTGGCATTTTCCATAGATTTGACATGACTTTTGTCCACAAGAAGAATCACCTTCTTTGACTGATGGTAAATGACTGACACCTGTCAACACAATTGAAACAGCTCTTACTGTAGCTAAGGTAAAACTATTACACTATGAGAAACCTACCTCGTGGTATCGGGCGTTGTTGATCTGTAGCTTCGGCAAGTTGTTTTCTAAAACCTTCGGTCCATTTTTGAAGCCAAAGTCATAAGTTATGCGTAAGAATCCGTTCTTCATCTCAAGGAGGAAGAACTTGTCCTGGGAAGAAATAATGGTCAATATTATATTCCCTTTGATTATCAAAGGTCATGCTCGTCAATAATGGACTTACCTCATTGACCATCAGGAATATAGCACCATTGTTCGCAACGGTCCTTAATGAGATGTCAAATCTGGTAACAACCCCAAACTTGCCCCGTCGCTCGATATTATTAATGAGTGCATAGCCACTTCCATCAAACAAGTAGCTTGCGATTCGGCTCAGAGAGAAAGCTAGTTTGTATCTGAAACAAAAAAGTATGAATGATATTGTCTTTTAAAAATGTGGATTTACTCATTGTATATTGACATTTACAAAAGTTGTTTGAGCTTTCCTTATTTGAATATTTACAGCATAACCAAAATGCTTTAATGTATTTTAAAGAAGTTAGAAGTGGGTGAAATGGTGTACCTCGGACATGGTGGGGATGCCACAACATCCATTTTGTGTACTTTTTTGAAATTGTAGAGGCTGATGACGTCGTTATTTAGAGAAGCCAACTCCATGCAACCAACGAAGGGTGCCAGACTCAGGGGAGGTGGCAGCTGGAATCCAATCAGATAGTTAATGTATTCGGCCAACAATAGCAAACACTGATGTGTATAAAGCAGAAACTACCTACCGTTATATCTGGAGGTACACCACCAACAAAGAAAATTAAATCCTTAGGGTCAGTGTCAAACAAGGAGTCCGTGCCTGGAGCTTCGCCTTTCTGAATAAACTTCTGCTCGTATGTGGAGCTTTGGCTAGGGATTGTCAGGTAGACTTTTCCATATCGTCCCAGCCTGAAATCAGCAAATAAACAATGATTCTAAGTATCGGGGTACATTGTACAGCTTATTTAGTTTTTGAGTCTTTTTGTAAAAATACAATAAATACAATAAAGGTCTATACGAAAGTACACTTCGGCTTATAAATGTACAATGTGGTTAAAAGCTCCAAGGTGTATATTCATGCACAGTAACACAAGCATTGTCCCACAGAGCAATAATGAAATACTATATAAGAAAATATGTAGCTTGGCAGAGAAGCTGAGGTGTTCTCTAAAGCTAAATAAGACAAGTGACACCAGCAGTAACCCTCTGATGAAGTCCCTCAATTACTGAGACATGATTTAGCTTACAAGGAGTTAGCAGATCATTGTGATTTTCATTTTTCAAGTGATGCAATAGCTTGCAATAGGAGTAAAAATATCTGAGCAGCACCAATCCGTTTACATGCTCAGGAGGCCTTTAATTCCAAATATCAATACTGTTAAAAAATTATATATATAAATTAGTAGTAAATTATGTTATGTGGGGTACCTCTCTACTTTGATGTAGTTGAAGACCGCAGGCCACTGGCTGACAGGTTTGGAGCTCAGGGGGATTTCCACATCTTCTCCACCAAGGTTGTACACGAAAACCAGGTTATCATTCTTGATGGCCAGTCCCATGTAATCTTTCTTGCCCTGAAGGCAAACAAAATAATTAAGCGTGAATCATAACAGAGAGCACAATCTGCTCCAATTGAGTTTGCATGTTCTCCCCATGTTGCAAGGGTTTACTACAGGCACTCCGGTTTCCTCCCACAAACCAAAAGCATACAGAGGTTGGTTGGAAACTTGGGGAAATTGTCTGTAGTTATGAGTGTGTATGTGTGTTAATGAATGTATGTCTTTGTGGGCCCTGTGACAGACTGGCGTCCATTACATTTACATACTTACATTTTTGTCTCCCAGATAAAGGATAAATCTGTCCTCAATGGGATCCTTGTCGGGGTCCACCTTAAGAAAAAGACTGATGGTTGTCATGGTCTTCAGGTCTTCAAGGTTTTCGTGGGGATGGATTTCCACTGAGGACTGACCATTAAACGTCATGGACACTTGAACCTAGAATCAAAATATGACATGAAAACAATTATTGTATGACTTTTCAACCTGATCTATGTAGCTTAGCAATAACGTGTAATGTAGAATTATGAAACTGCAATTATTCAATAATATAAATTGCCAAGGTAGGTATTGAAGTAACTTTCTCCTTGTTTACTTTGGTACTAGTACATATGTGATTATTCAGACCATTCTTGGTCAGATTCGTTGTTACAGGCTTTTAAGAGATTGTAAAAATCGTGAACTTGCTAGATGACAAGGTTTTTCCATTTATGTTGTTTGTTTCTTCCTTATTGGCACAGGTATATTCCCAGATGATTGACCTACAGACTTAAACCTCATTTCATTTTTCAGGACATCCCAGAGAATCATTTGGTAGTGGTCTAATGCTAAAGTCATGTAGATTGTAAATAAAAGGATTGAGTGTTTTCTAATCTTTGATGCTGTGATTATTAAGAGTATAACCAAAAAATGAGATGTTTACAAAAATGCAAATTGATCCCAAGAGTCTTGGTCTTTACATTCTTCAGTGTTCTTAGCGCCTTGGTCTTGCTTCAGGTGGTTTTGATTACAGGTGTACAATTCAGCTAGCCAATTAAGTTATACAATAGTACCATTAGGAGCTGTAACAACACTTTATTCACACAACTTACTTTCTTTGCCACGCTTCTGGCCTGAGCTATCAGTTCTCTTATCCTCATTATGTTAGTAGTAACATTGTTAACAGGCTTCTTCTCCTCCACAACCTTCAGCTTCTCCAGCAGCTCAGGCACCAAAACATTCAATCTAGCAACTGAAAACAAGATAAGACTGCAGTGACTGAACGGCACAAGATAGTGAGATTTTTGATTTATTATATTACAGAGAAGTTTCGTTTTCAGAAATGATAATACCTGCTTCCCCCGCTGAGACCACTACCTGGTCATAAGCAGAGGTGGAGTAATCATCGTTGCGCATGTTCTCAACCCACTCCTCCACCTTGCTGCTTATAGGAGTGATGGTCTGAAGAACCTCGGATGAACGGTTCAATGTCTCCTCTGACACATCCACGCTTAACTCCAGCCGCTTAGATGTCCTACCTGCAGAGGAAAGCTCCTTCTTAGAAACATCACCAGTTTATTATTTAATAATACCAACACAGAAACATTAATCACCCTTATTTGTGTTTAGTGTAACTAAATATGCAAACAATGTTCAACAAAATGTTGGAAAGCTTATATTCAGCCAATAATGTTTCTAGGATAACTGTCGAGACAGAGGTAAAGTTCCACTAATTTTATGGCGGGCAGAGATTCCTGAGCACTGTCTCCAGAAAGTTATTTGTCTTTACTCCTCCAGTGTTGCAATATTGGAAGTCTGAATTGAAGATTAAAGGTGTGTCCGATGAGACAAAATCATCACAGACATGTAGGTTAGAAACTAAGAAGAGGAAGACAGTAAAGGCAAAGCCCAAGGTCAAATGGAGCAGGCTTAGGAGGTTAAGGAAAAGAAGAATGTTGATCAGAGTCTAGGGAGTATTGTATGTATGGGAAAAATTCTAAGAGAGGGGTGGGAGGGACAGTATAGCAACATCTGGTGAGAATGACAAATGAAGAGGCACGGTAATGGAGAGTTTATGTCAAGAAAACAGAAACTAGAATTAGAAACTAGAAAGAAAGGAAATAACTTCCTAGAGACGTGTAATTGTCAGGCCACCTGGGAATATATAGAGGTTTTGCACGACATGTACATTTATAACTTGCCCTCTCCCCAGTAGGCCTTGTTCTCCACCTTTCCCTTAGCATCCCTAACAGACTGTTGGGTCAAGGATCTTCTAAACCTTGCCTTGATAGTGCCACCAAAGTCAGCATCCTTTCTTATTTTCTGGTCTCTCCTCCCTCTCCTATCTCCATCCCCCTGTTTGTCTTCTTACTACCAGTTGGTTACAGCATTCACACTGGTTGAGTCTGGTTCTACTCAAGTTTCATTCCTGTTTCTGGCAAGTTATTCCCCCCCACTGTTGCCAAATGCTTGCTTGTTGTGATTCGCTGGGAACTATTTTTCTCTGCGCTTATTTAAACAGAATGTCTCTTGAATTAATGGTAATGGAAAATAAATTAACTGAAAAATAACATGGCGCTCATGCACCTCTGTGTCGTTAAATTGCCTGAAATAACTCTAACACAGTCTGCTTTCATTAATTAACATTGACATCTCAGTAGCTGACCTTTGTGATACATTTCCAAATCTCTCCGCAAACTAGTTTCAGATTACGAGCATAGTATGACATTTTCAGTGAAGTATGTTGGTTGGAATAAAAAGAAAGAAAAAGCAGCTGGATCAGATCATCTCAAATAATTTCAGCTCCCATCACATATGTTTTTGTTTCTTTCTAAACCTTTATGGACATAAGTCTATTCTTCCATGTCTATCTAAACTCTAGAAAATACTAAAGTGGACAATGTACAGATTACCATGAGGGCTGATCATCTTGAGGGTCTGTTAACAACGTTTTTAGTTTAAATGGGATGTCTTTTAGACCAAAATGGTCTGGTGTGATTAGCCGTGTGCCTTCAAACTTTTTCTCAAAATATACCTATCAGAATATTTAATGTGAACACTGAAACTAGACACTCTTAAGACACATTTTAGAGCTAGAAAGATCTTCTATTGCATTCTGTGGCTCCTGTCTTATCTTTTATGGCATGTTGAATAAACAAGATAAATGCTGGACGATTGGTTATATCTTCCTTCAATGGACACTTCCGATTGTGGAGAATCCTTGAGTAACAAACATTCAATAAGTCATATTACTTACCTCCTTGGATTCCGCCCAAATCCATCAATATTTCTTTAAGTTTCTGGCTATTAACCTCCGTCATCTCCTTGGTCTCCTCTATGTATTTGAACTCATCCAGCACCTCAGCTTCTATCTCTGTGTCAGGGATATTATTTAGTTAAATGATCTGGTTTTGGTTTCTATGGTGAGGTATGGCACACACCTGATCCTTCAGAATGAAGAGTGACTGACTCTTTGAACACGTGGTCACTCTGGGTCACCAGGTCACTCAGCTGTTCGTCAATGACATTTACAGTCTGGAAAATGAGGAAAAGATGAGTGGTGAGTGGACAGTTGAAGTAAATGATAATAAACTCTCTTCCTACATCTTCAGTTGTCTGAGCAGAGTGCATTGTTGTCAGGGAAGTAATGTTGGCATCGTCTATGTACTTGAGAATGTTGCTGTAGACGTTGGCAGCACTGATCGCTTTCTGGACGAAGCCGTTAGCATCACTTTCTCTCAGACGCCTGCCAAAAGATACCAGTAACATTTATTAGCAACATCAGTTACATTTTGACACATTTATAATGTTTTCCATCTTTTCTGTCATGTCTCATGTAGTAGAACTCTCTCTGGATGATCCACCCAGAGTGACGGTGAGTGTCATGTGACCACCAAACTATACAGCAATGGGTCAGAGACAGGGTTACTACTGAGAGACTTTTTGAACTTACCAGTAAGATAAATCCAGATGCTTTTCTCCTGTTTTTTGAAAATTTAGGATTAACGACATTGCAGTAACACTACTGCGACTCTAGGGGTAGCTTCAAACACAATTTAATATTACCTGGATACTAACAGTTAGAGGGATTTCTGCTTAAATGTATGTATGTTAATAAAATTATAAATCATGGTAAGAGGGAGATGATGCCTTGAGCGAGGACTGCCATTCTCAGGAGACGCCGATGTGAGTGACTAAAACATGGCGGCCCCCTGTCACTAAAAGAAAACAAACTAGGATATGAATATCAGCGATATCATTTGAAAAAGGTAATTGCGGAATCCCTCGAGCAACTATAGGAATTAATTGATAACCTTTACTATGGACAAAGAAACATGGGACGTAAAGGAAAGGGTTCGTCGGGCGATACAGCTTCTACGCCACCAAAGACTACGCCTAACTGAACTCCAGCACAGCAGCAAATCAACTAATTATTTGGCAAATCAAATTAAACGAGAAAAATCAAAATCAACAATCTCCATTATAAAGGACAGTATTGGAAAATCCTTTCACACACAGGAAGACATTAATAAAGTATTTAAGGACTTTTATAAACAGCTATATATTGTAGATTTAAACCCAGACCATATTGTTAACTTGCCTAAATATAGGCAAGAAAACAATCCTTTTGAACTGGAAGACTAAGAAAAACGTCAACATCAACTTTTGGAAAGGCCTTTTAATGGATTTTATATTGAATGAAAAACTGTAATCGTCTGTTAATGACCAAATGTCTAATTTTGATCTAACCTAGACCCATGTAATCTCACTTTTAACCACGTCAACTTCTCTCCCCATTACTCTCCTCTGTATCTTCTCCCCCCACTGGAGTCTGTTTACCTTTGTATTATAAACATTTGAGACTGCCTGCCTGGAGCCTGGTCCTTTCAAGGTTTCTACTTCCTAGAGGCCACATTGATGTTGTTATCATAAGCTCTTGGCAGGGAACTAGAGCTGCACTGGTAGTATAGAGCAAGTTTAAACTAACAATGTAAGTAATAAACCTATGAATCCACAGATTAAATCTTTGTAAATAAAACAAAGATTACTCACCTAAACACATATAAATGCAGGCTGTACAGCTCTGGTCCCATCCGGTCCAATGTGAACCACAACAACAACAAAAATTAAATTTGCTATCTTTTGTAACTGGTGATGGAATGCTAACAAAATAAATACATAACATAAATCATGTTAATTAATAGAAATTATTTTATTTAGATAAGATATATTTGATTCCTGATTGGCTATTGGAGTTTTGATCAGCTGAACAAACATGAATGGTGAAATTAAAAAAGATTTGTAGAAATATTTGAATGAAAGAAAAGATTAAAGATTTTTTTGTTTCAGTTTGTGTGATGGATCAGCAGCTTACTCTTCTAATTTATAGGCTTGTTCTTCCAGGTCCTCTGCATGCTCCATAGCCCTCTGGACCAAGTGAGTGTCGGCCATGGAGAGCCGTACAGTTTTCTCCATCAGCTTATCACTGGCTCCATCAATAGCAGCATAGTAGGTGGTTACATTCTGTGCACACATATTGAAGAACTTAGACATGGAAAATGTTTGGGTGACTAATGTTCAACAATTTAAGAACTTCAACAGATTTGTGACATTTTGTATAGGAAACATATAATGGAATAATGTTAAGACATTTTAAAACTAGTGTTCTCTTACAAATAAAACCGAAAAAATTGGAGAAAGGGAACGATTTTTTTTCCTAAAAACTTCAGAATAAAACAAACATTTTGCTTTCAAAAGATATATAAATTAAATATTTTTCATGGAAACGCACCTGGATCATAGCACTCAGTTCGGCTGCAGTGTCTTCAGTGTCAGAGATAAAGTTGTTGGCCGAGTCAAGAGTCTGGTTGACCGCTGTATAGTCTTCTTCCCACCTCTGCTGCTTTGCCTGATAGACGTGCAACACCATCATCAGTTAGGGTAAAATAGAGTAAATCTATGTGGTTGTAGAACGAATGTGTCAACCATCTGCTGTTAAACGTGAACATAAATGGTTACTTCATGATATTCAACATAATCACCGTGTTTAGTCTGTTCAAAAGCAAACAAGCTTTTACCACAATCACCAGGGAAAACAAAATTGAAAAAAAATAACTTGACATAATACATAATTACAAAAGTTATTGTTAATAAGTTTAAGGAATACAATCAAACAACCTCTATTCGCTGCTGTTTCAGTCTATTAGCCCGGTTCCGATCCAGATTTTCCTCATTGTTCCTGGCTGATTTTTCAAGGAACATCTGAGCATCGGAAAGCTTGCTGGTGAAACGAGACAAAAACTCCCTGCTGGGCAAGAGACGGCCTCCAGTGATCATCAGCTTTTTCTCCAACTGTCGGACACGCCTGAGGACTGCATCATAGAAAGTATCAAGGGAGATGTATTAATAAGCTGCTTAAACCCTTATTGATGCCTACATTGTAACAGTTTAAGCTTCTTATTTTACATTCGCAGAAAAGAGGAGACCAAGTATGACTCTGAATTTCATTATTTTCCTTTTTTAATAAAATTCCTACAACTTCGACTTTGTTGGTGAAGTTGTTGATTTAGTTCAGAGCCAATCATGTCCAACTGTCCACTCTTTCTCTCAGCATTCCCAGCAGTTAGGCTGGTGCTGTGAAAGATGCCAGTGTTCGTGATTCTTTCAATAGAATTTCACAGAATAATCTGTTAACTATAACTTTTTTATGTTTTATTAAGGGTGCCTGTTAAGAAATGTGCCTGTTTTAATTTTATAGCAGTCATCAGTTTCCCCAAAACACCAACATTTATTATTATACAAACCTGCTTAGACTATCATTTAGCACAACATATATGTATATACAATATGGTTTGACCGGTTCAATCTTCTGTATCTCTTTTACAGGGGTGGATAAGAACTACAGTTTTTAAAAAATATGGTGATTTGATTTTGACTTCATTGAATATATTATATTATTATTATATAATATTATCATTGAATAGTTTGGAAAATTAAAATAGTCTTAATCTCACGATCATGGGCTTCTGCTGCTTCATCCGTGGTAGCAGGTTCCTGACGAGATAGGTCGAGCTTCCTCATCCACCTCAGCTTTTCCTGGGCGACTTCAGTGTTCTTTTGGACCACCACTGGGTCCACGTCTGGTTGCACTCTATAAAGTTCCCATTCATGGATCATATCTACACAGTAAAAAATAATAATATTTGAAACAGATTGTTATTTTTATTAATACAGTTGCATCAGGACATCTAAAGCTGAAGCTTTCATTAACCTTGCTGATGTTTCATCTGAACTGCAAGTAGATGTCTAAGGCACTCTAACCTGGCAAAACCAAATGTATATATTACCTGACAGAGTAACCTACCAGTGTTTGTCATCATTTACAGAACTAGACAGGGGACATTGGGTTGCAGGCCTAAGTTGCTAAGGTTGCTCGGTAGTTGGGATGGCAACACAAGAACTCTACGATGGCCATAAAAGCTAAAGAATAAGGCCTTTCAGGCATTAAAAGCTTGGAGATATCCTAGTGACATCTATGTAGTGATATATCAAACAGCTCAAGCTGGCACTAGAGCAAAGACTTTGGTACATAGAGTTCTGTGAGACCAACAAGATCACCACAGGACTTTAGAGAACTAAAGAGCTTCAGATTGAAACAGTTTTTAAAGCATGGTGGAAATTTCTACTGCCCTAGCGACCCCAACTTTGGATAATCTGTAGAACTGTATATTTGGACAAACGTGAACTGAAAGATCAATCTGGTGTCCGTGACCAGTCACACTCTCTCTGTTCATCTTTGTCCATTTCATGTTTCATGTCATTTCATGTCCATTTCATGGTTGCCAGATGGCTATTCCATTCTATTCTATTTTCATTCATGTATTTCTCATTTATTCTATTCTATACTGTATTCTCTTACAAAACTGACAGTAATTGTTCAATATTTTTTGATTGATCAAGAGACTTTTGTGTGCAGGTTCAATTATTTTTATATACATATTTCTATATTCAATATTGATGGCCAAATTGTTTTGAAAAACGTCATAAAAACGAGTTTAACAATCTTTTATTTCCACTAATGTACATTGTGAAAGAGAAGTGAATTTTTTTTAATTTTATTTTAGAATTTGCTTTTATCTAAGCTCAATAATTACCTTCAATCTGTATATTGAGCATCGAGAGGTTGAAGTCGAGTTGTTCAGCCCTCAAGATTGTCTGAAGTGTCTTGTCATTGAGTTGTTGGCCCAGCGCCTTCAGGAACATGTCCTAGCAAATCAACAACCAAAACATTAGTAAAGCATTCATGTAGATATTTTCCCTTTAAAATAAATTCAATATAATGACAATGAGAATAATTTATAAATTGCAGAAACTCAATTGACCGATTTCCCCAGCTGTTGGATGTTGGCCCCAGAGGCGGCAATGGCCTCCTCCAGCTGTGAAGTATCCAATTTCATTGTGTTTGATGTATTTTTCCAGTCATGAAAGCGGATCTGAGGGAAAAATTAAACATTTTAAAATCACTGATTGAAGCAGTATTTTTTCATTTGGTGTCATAATGTAAATGAAGGGTACCTGCAGCATGTGAGCAGTGTAGTTGTAGTATTTGAGTCTGTCGTTAGCAGCCGCTCCAGTGGAGATGTTGAGCATCCCGACTCTCAGCTGGTCGAGAGTCTTATTGGATACCCGCAGGTCTCCAATCAGGTGCCAAATGCATTCATCACAAGCTGATAACAGGCAATAGGCAAATGGTCAAAAACAATATTGTTCCTCAACAAATGCATAAGTGTGTGCAGACAGTTACACTTACTGGTGTTGCAGAGGCTGACCGTGGAGGACTCCAGCATACACTCGCCGGTGTGCATGTCACAGTGACTGCTCTCACAGTCGCACTCTGTCAAAACACATCAATCTTTTAAGGTTTTATAAACAGCACAGCTGCTTTTTGTGTGGTGTGTGTCTGTGCAGGATACTGTATGCATTCAAAACATGTGCATAGAAGTTATGATGTCATTTTCAGGAAGTTCCCAGCCAAGAGATCAACACATGCTCTGACATCATGTCTTAGTAGGTCACATGATTCTCCTATGAGAAATAAACTCAAATGCATTCAATCTTGGAAAAGGTCATGGGAACGCTCCCACACAGTGGAGTGATCTGGCATGCTTCACAACAGAATGTTGACTCACTCTGGCAGCCAGCTGGACTGTAGTTCCAGTACCCTGGAAGACAGCGCTCGCAGTAACGGCCTCCAGCTCCAGGACGACATGGACAATTGTGGGTTAGGGGATGGCAGGTGGGGCGAAGAGAAGCAGCTGCACATTCACACCTCCGACAGCCTTGACAGCTGGAGAAACCCGAATAACCTTCCTGTGATACATGAATAGACAACAAATTAGACTCACTGCCATTTAGAAGTCACATTCACCGATGAAGGATCACACCAACAGCTGTTAAACTCAACTTTAATTTGTAATTCTGTGTATTTAACAGAAATTAAATAAACTTTCAATGTTAGTAGAAAGAAAATACACTTTGTAACAACGTATATACAGTATATACATATAGTCTTTTTGTTATTTGCTAAAAAATAATAATGTACTATCGAATAATAATGTAGTTAAAATGTTTTGACCTAAGAGAAGTATAATTATTGTAATTGTTTTACTATAACAAACAAATATCACTAGATTTTACACTGATCATCTAACTAGAGTGTTTGGACTCCTAGAGCAAACTTCATCATCATCGAGGCCTCCCAAACACCAATAGTATAGGTCCATGGACCCCCTTTGCAAAACATTGCAAATGCTTCAATATATATATATAGAATGAACTTTTAGAGTCCATGGAGTGCATAGAGTCCTATATTTTATTTACTTTTAAATGTGTATTATTTAGGAAGCATGTCTGGCAATTATGGCAATTTTCTGTTTGGCTGTAAAGCCATACTTCATGTTTTATAGCCTCACATTATTTCATTTTCCAGGCCTGTGAGATCCCAGCTTTTTTTTGCAGCAGAATCTTTCACGGCAGGGCTGCTCCATTGGTCTTTTTCTTGTCAGAAACTGGCCCATTTTGTGCTTACTAGCTACCTACAAGCTAATTGGTAATAGGCGCAAGAGCCAGGTTGATACAGATTGTGACATCGTCGGTGTTGTATGTTCAGGGCAAATGTTTGTTTGTTTGTATATACCCTAGTTTCATTCCCTCCAACTTTATATGGCTCCCCTAGTTGAACCCTTGGAAATACACAAATAATAATGGTTTTTAAAACCATTTTCAGTAGCATATATTTATTATTATTCAATGTCCTGTTTAAATTTTGCAAATGATGCTGATCACTAGTCACAAGATCTCACCTCACACTGGTCACAAAGCAATCCTCTGGCACCTGGTTTACAGTGACAAACTCCAGTCCGATCATCACATGATGAAGTCCCACATTTGTTGCACTTGCACTCTGTTTTGTCACAACAACAACAACAATATTGAAGTTAGAATGAGCCCAAATGTTTGACCTGTACCAATAATACTGTATATGCCACATACCTCTGCAGTCTTTTGCACTGATGGCGTCACCATAGAACCCGGGGGCACATCTCTCACAGTTGGTCCCTGCCGTGTTTCCCCAGCAGTGCTGACAGTCTCCTGTCACATTGTGACACTCGTTGAAAATGAGGTTTGGATCAGAGTTCCCGTTGCAGTCACATTTTTTGCAAGAATCTCCCACAGACATTGGGTTGCCATAGTAACCTGGAGCACACCTGGTGGGAAAAAAAATCAAGTAGTATATGTACATTATGGCTTGCTTCAAATGTGTGATGTATCTACTGTAGTTCATAATTTCTACATTTTGGGGCTCTAGCGATACACTGATATGATATGATACCTGACCATACACAGCTCAATATACAATGCTATTCATTTCACACTTCATACAATGATATGAATGATATTTACATTTGTTAAGGGAGGACTATTGTCAAATTTCATGATCCAGTATTATACAGATATTTACTCTGGTTTTATCAGGAATTTTGGATCAGTTCATTACATTGGGATCAGAGGCCAATGCCAATTTGCTTGTCCACATTATTTGGTATGCCAGTTCCTAAAGGTGGCCCTGGCCTTGCGTTTCAGACACACAAGAGTATACTTTGTTTGAGGTCAGAGTAGCTTATGGAGGTCTCATCAGCTTTGGTACAGTAGGCCAAAGAGAGTAGCCCTGCTGTGACCTCTATTTGAGGTGTTTGAGTCCAGAATGACCCCTTTGGTACTACTTATTCTATTCTTAGAGACAAGAAAGGTTGTCATACTGTTTTTAGACACTATTGTTTTCTTGTTCTGACCCATAAGCCACACAACATGTTTGCTTTTGAGTTACCAGAGAGGGTTAAGAGGTTTATTTAAATAAAACTATTTCCATTCCTTTGTGCCACAATCCTTATATTAAACATGGAAAAATAGGTCATGTGCTTATAGAGGGCCATCAACACTATCTCAGATCTCCAAGTTGTAAATACCCAAAAACAGAACTAGTTAACCTTATGCTAGGACATTATCCAAGCACATTTTGACTTTTGAGAATTGGGTTTCCTGAGGTGGTATGGGAGGACTGTTTGTCGAGATGTCAGTTATGTATGTGATGAATGTAAACAAGGGTGAAGGTACTCTTGCTCAACTATGTTGTTTCTGACCAAAACAAGCCTTCCTTTTGGCTAGCTCGCTGGACTCTGATGTCATGAGAGACATGCTCGATGTCTGCGCTACATTCCTCCCTGTGATGTGTGTGTGTGTCCGTTTTCCTGGACCTCAACGGAGATCTTGGAGCCTACAAAGCGCAGGAGTGGTGGACAGATGTTTTTATTTCCTCCTCTTAATACGGTGTTTACTCCGGAGCTACCCACAAGGTCCAGCTGTAACCCACGTGACCACTGGAGTAGCTTTGGAAATGTCCCGCTGTGCTTGACTATAACTGCCTCAGTGACGTCATCAGCTAAATAACTTTTAACTTTAACTGAAGCCTCTAATTTTGAGCAACATGTTTGTGAACCCACTCACCAAAATGGCCACATTTTAGAATTTTTACCCTTGGCCTGGACATTTCTAATGTATCTGTACATGATTTCCATCTGTGTGATCATTCTCTTGTTGTGTTTAACCTGGACTTCATCCCTGAACCTAAGCCCTTGAAAGTTAGGTCTCAGAGGCGTGTTATCTCAGCTGATACTGCAGACAGATTTTCTGCTATGTTTGACCGTCTTTTCTTCAATGATTGCCTTAACGTGGACAATTCAATTCACTGTTTCACTAATCATTGTTTTGAAATACTCGATCAAGTGGCACCTGTCGAACTTGACAATTCAGAAAAAACGGTGCCCTTGGACAAATCTAGATCTCTGTCTGAAGAGACTTTGTTGTAAGACTGAGCGTCTCTGGAAGACACAAAACATGAGTTGCACAGATTTGACCTCAGGGATCTGATGTCCTCATTCAATTAGATGATGGAAACTGCCAGATCTGATTTCATTCGGAAACTGGTAACAGTAAATAAGAAAAAAACCCAAAGTGTTGTTTGACTCGATAAATTCTCTTGTGTCGGCTGCTGCTCCAATCACCCTTGTCTTCTGTGAAGCTGATGGCAATACATTATTGAGAGACAGTGAAAACACTGACAAAATAAGATTGATCAAAGAGAAAATCCCTCCCCCTTTGTGTGGAACCCCTGCTGTATCTGAGCTTGTCTCCACCTTGTGGGCCTTCTTCAAACCTATAACTCTGGCTGATATTTTGGCACTGGTGAGCAAGAAGAAACCCTCCTCTTGCCCTTCCGATGTCCTTCTGTGCTCTTTATTAAAGTGTTTGATGTAATTGCCCCCTGGGTTACCAAAACCTCTCACTTTCCACATAGGTTTTTCCCAATGCATTTAAGCATGCCATTATGGAGCCTTTACTCAAAAAGCCAGGCTTAGACCCGACTGACCGTAGTCATTTCAAGCCTATTTCTAAGCTTCCATTCTTAGAGAAGGTGGTGTCTGAGCAGCTGTCTTTGTTCCTGGATCAGAGCGACATCTATGAGAAGTTTAAGTCTGGCTTTCGAAAATATCACTCTACGGAGACAGCCTTACTGAAAGTGTCCAGTGATGATGTCGGCTGATTCAGGTAAATACACTGTTCTGGGTCTGTGTTACAGTGGTTCTCGTCATACCTTTATGGTTGCAGTTTTAGTGTAACTGCCAATCAAATAAGTTCTAAATCAGCAGATCTGTTGTGTGGAGTCCACAACAAAGACATGTCTCTAGTACAACACTGCAGAAATCTGACCAGAAACTGTTTCCTTCAACATAGAAAATTCTCTAAACTTAGGAAAATTATGTCACAACATGATTTGGAACTTAATCATAATAATCCTTGTGTTTGTGTCTTCTCGTTCAGGCTATTGTAAAAGTTTCTTTTCGTGTCTAAACAAGAAGGAGCTGTCTCGCCTGCAGTTAATACCAAACTCTGCAGCGAGAATTCTGACCCGCTCTAGTAGAAGAACTCACATTTCAATTTTAGAATTTGCTTTTATATAAGCTCAATAATTACCTTCTGTATCTCCATCTGTATATTTAGCATCGAGAGGTTGAAGTCGAGTTGTTCAGCCCGCAAGATTGTCTGAAGTGTTTTGTCATTCAGTTGCTGGCCATTAGTTAACAATGGAGATTAGACAATGGTTTTACAGAACTGTTCCACAGGTGACAATGATGTATTATTAATATATATTTATATATATATATATATATAAAATCTAAGCGTTTAATCAGCTGAGTGCTATTGAAGTGGAGATTGCACTGTAGGAAAAATATACCTTAATCTACCTTTAACCAATGTTTCTCTTGGGTTGCATGAGGCTGACTGGTCTAAGAAAAAGTTTCACCATTGAGCACTGACCTCTCACAGAAATGTCCAGCATAGCCCTTTTGGCACTTACAGCGCAGATGTCCACTTCCTTGGTCACAGTGTACCGCGAAGCTGAGTGCAAATACTTATCAATAGATGTTTCACAGCACACACATAAACATCAGAACTTACTTATTAGAGGCGACAGATAGTGGACAAGAGCAGGGTTGGCAAACAGGTCGTCCACCAGGAACCAGTATGTATCCCTCTTCACACATTTCACAGAAATCTCCTGTACTGTGTTTCTTGCAGTCCTGAAAAATTATACATTGTTATGGTAACGTTATTCTAGTTTTGCTGAACATAACTGATTGTGTACTCACTATACAAACACCAGTGATGTCCTCACAGTTCTCTGCATTTCCTTTGCAGTTACATGGTAAACACAAATCCTTTTCGCTGAGGAAGAATCCTCTGGAACAAACCTGCAGATAATCAAATGATCAAGCAACTGTCATTATCACAAAAATCGCATTTATTAAACAATAGGTCTTAAGATGGAGCATGTCAGCCCCCACAAATATGCACACCATCAGAGGGCATCTGAACATTTAAATCGGCGGTCACCACACACAAGAGTACAGTTTGTTTGATTCAGCTTCTGTCTCACACTTGGAGCCCAGCAGCCCCCAGACACAACATTCCTCACACATAGATACATTATTCGTTCTATTTAGCTCATGCTGTATTTGGACAAAGACTTGGTTTTGTTGGAAAAAAATGAAAAAATGGGGCTGCATTGGCCTTCAAATTATAGGACTTGAAGATTTCTTGCTATTGAAAAAGCTCCTGATTCTTAAATGCAATTTAATTTTTATATTGTGTGAGTCAAACCATGTACATGTTAAAATAAAGTGTTTCTTTTTTTTATTGAGCAGATATTTGTGCTTCTTTCTTTTCTTTGCTAGTTACATTGTACTGTGAGATCCAATGTGCTTCTTTAACAGTGTAAACGTCGTGTACTGTATGAATACTCTTCCAAGTATCAACTTCCCAGCACTGCTAAGTGATTTCAACAAATTAGAACCCGTTATTATTTTAGAAGTGCAGTGTTTCTAGAAAGTATGAGGCCTAGACTTGTTTGTATTTGCGTTAAATATCACCGTACAGCAACTGGATTTGTTGTTAGTACATGGTTTTAGGGACCATCAACATATTAAATAAAGATGTTTAAAAATTGGGTAAATACATTTTAAATTGTACATCTAGATGCATTACTGTGCTTTGCAGTTGCTGGCAACTATGCTTGGATGTTTGTCTTGGTTAACGATACAGAAACACATATTCCAGTCTCAAAAACAAATCCATTAGTTTCCATTCCAAAACCTCTATCTAACAAACTCATTGTTGTCATAGTCTTGTTAAACTTTTTACTGATATTAAGCCGACATTAATGTTAAACACTCGATGACTTATGAGGTGCAACACAGTCTGCTGTGGTTCAACAGCTGCAGTGAATCACTGGAGACTAGATCCCTCAGAGATGCAGCAGATGGTGTGGAGATTAATCTGCTAAAATGCCAAGAATGTATCTCTGGTATAAAAACCATCATCTCCTATCACACTTAATATATATTCTGTATACAAACTTGCATATTATTAACTGCTAAAGCCTTTGACACCTGCATTAGTGGACTTTATTATAGACTTTATATTGGGATTTTTTTATTTACAATTTGCCACTTTGCACCAGTGTTTTACACCTTTATTTTACATCGTAGTTCTTATTATAGGTTATAGTTTTAGTTACCAAAAACAAGTTTTTTTTCAGTTAACTCAAATCTATATATTTAAAAAAGTGTATCAACCATTTCTTAGGATGAGAGGAAGGGGAAAACATACTTTAACAGAGTACACTGAGACAAACCACCACTCAATTAGAGTACTAAATCAATCTCTGTATGTTTTTGGACTGTGGGAGTAAACCACATACCAACCGGAGAGGATGCAGTTTGGCTCAAATAGTAGGAAAACCAGCAACCTCCTTGCAGTTTGTTAGAACCAACAAGGATAGGGCACAGCAGCATTGCTGATGTTCAGTTTTTTACTGACAGATGGAAGTAGACAGTAATGTCTTCATTTGGAACAGCTTATTACAGAAAACCTGCACACTTGCTTTCACCTGCTATATCTGTCACTGCATAAACACCCAAAACAATCGTTTTTAGATCAGACTAATGTGAACAGTCGATATTCTTAAGACTTTAGATTAAATATTGATTTTATTAAATCTTGGAGTGGAGCTTTGAGGGTGGGCCAAAATTCAAATTCTGGTCAACACAGTAGGTGTGGCTGAGAACGAGATCTAAAAAACCTAAGAAATGCAACACCATTTGAGATGAGATGAGAGGAGTATTATCTTGTATTAAATATCATTTGGCATTTATTGGACCAGGAAGCTTGCTAAAGCAGCATTTAAAGGCTGAAAATAAAGGGATACGACCCCTTCAAAGTTTGTCCCTTCAATCTTGACAGACCCTGATCCTATCACATTATGCGAACATAAATGATTTGGTATAATGTCAGTTTGTCTATTGCTCAAAGATTCAAATTCCTGTCTGCAAAGCAACAGGACAACTTAGCTCTCTCTAAATGACCCTCAGTAGGGTCACACACTTCCCTCAACTTCCTCAGACCAAAGGGGTCATGGGAATTAAATGTCAAGTGAATGTACAATCAGCAGATACAAAAGAATCAAAACACTGTATTAATAATCTTAATATGTTAGTTTTTTATCACAGAGTCTATTAGTCTTCCTCCCTTTCTAAGATATTACTAGCCCCTACTTTTGGTGGCGGCTGGGCAAGGAGACTTGTTGAACCAATCACTTTTCTTTACAAAATCCTCCCATCAAATTTAACTTAATTACTTAATCACATTACACTCAACATTAAATTCCGAATAAGCAATATTTTATAAAATGTCTGTTTTGACTTTTGACATTTTTTTTTCTTCTTAAAAAAATCTCTTTGTACTTAATGTGAAAACACTGTGTCTAATCCACTGATTTAAATAAGTTAGATGGTTACATGACACTCATGGACTTTCCGTGCTAGTTGTCGAAAAAAAGTTACAGTTCATGGTAAAGAATATTGTTAAAATAATAGCTAGAGTTCTACTACGCGAGTCATGACCGTTGAAAATTAAAGCAATCATTACAGAAAATATTTTAAGAGAAATGTCATAATGTTTCGTATTGGATTTCATTTTTCAATACGATTTTTTAACGTGGTGGATGATCATGACGGCACATCTAAGACGCTTTCATTTTAGAACCTGCAAGTGTTCATATAACCAGAAGATTCATTAACTAAAGATAAATAACACTTCCACCTTTTGAGCACTGACTTCCCAAAAACCTTTTACTGTTTGTTATAACCCTCTTTTTATCCTGCCTTTTTACTCTCATGTCAGGCCATCTCTCTTTTTTGTTTCTGTGCAATACTAGTGTGACGATTTGTCATGTGACAAACAGGCTTTTCCCTGTCTCCACTGCCTCTATGTTAGTGGTCACATACTTAACCCCAGAGTTCGCTTCAGCAGGGAAATGTCTGTCAGGTCCACCAAAAAGTTGTACTTTAGATTTTCTTTTCAGCAGGCAACATTTTTAGATATCAAAGTAATAGCTTTAGTCATAAAATAATGTGTTTCTTAAACTGCATTGTAATAACGGGGGAATCTTGCTGGGGCTTAATTTAATTGTTTCAATAGAGGACACTACATCAGTTCGCTTGAAGTGGATCACATGCTCTTCATCCAGCTCTCACACCCATGTAAGCCAAATCATACATTTTTTCCCCCCAGATCGTCAAAACACAGCACTTGAGATTTTTATTTTTGTAATTGATTAATACATGACATAGTTTAAAATTTAATCTGGTGGTTCACAAACAAGTCTTTTTCAAGTTTTACTCGAGAAGAACTACAGGATCAAAGATAGCAGTAGCCCAAATATTCTCTTTTTCACCAGCTTCTAAAAATAAAGAATATACTCCAGAACATGCAGCCAAAATAAAGCCCAGTTCATGGTCTTGGCTTACCTTCACAACTGTCTGTTGTTGTCCAAGTCTGGCAGCAAAACCTGTCCACATGATGGCAGAGAAGATGGACACGAAGCACAGACTGGACACAGCCATGTTTGTGTGCTTGTGTGCGCTCATCTGAGTCACTGTGCAGCTCTTCTCTACTGTTGGGTGTGTTTGTCCAGAGTTTCAACCCTTTAGGTGCCCCGTCCCGGTCGGGGCTGGAGTCTTGTTAAATAAACTTCCTCCCTTTCTTTCTCCCTCCCCTCCTCTGCTGAACCCTCCCTCATAGCGGAAATGCCTCCCTCCTCAGTCTGTGGGTCAAAATCGCACACAGATGGGAAGACCTAAACTAAATCTGGGAAAAGGAGAAGACTAACAGGACAGAAAAGCAGATACACCGCATTGCTTTTATGTTTCTGAAGAAGAAGGTTTAGCATTAGTGAGAAAACTAGCGTTAGCCTAGACTTATCTTGCAGTGCAGAACAGCATGGGTGGGCAGGGGATAGGACAGTCAGGATGGAAAAGAAACAGCTGCTCTGGTGTTAGGCCCAGAGCTGCACAAAGAAACAAACAGTGCTAAGTTTATGAGTGTCCAGTACCATTAACATTAATGATGCCCACATGTGTGTCTGTGATGTTTATCTAAAATGTTTTCATTCATCCATCGGTGTATAAGTTTGTTAGATTCTCAGAGGAATTGCTTGATGTTTCACCTTAGACCACCTTCACCCTGTGATAAGCATATCTGAATGTGTGAAAGTTAAGTTAAAGGGGCCCACAGGAATGAGTCTCAAGTGACAAAGAAACAGGTTCTCACGTTATGTATAGGACTGATGCCACTGCGAACCAAACAAAAGTCCTATAAGTTATCTAATGAAGTTATAATATCATGTGTAAATTTGCACAAGTGATCAGATCGTCAATTAATATATGCAGGCATGCTTCTGTTGCTATAGTATAAGCAAGCATGAAAAAAAACAAACATTTGGTTTTCGGATCTTAAAATTAAACATTAAAATACATTGAACATTCTTCCGCTTTACTGTCCTAAAGATTGTGATGGCCAGGATAACAAATATTCTCAGGTGGTTCATGGTGAAATAAAATATCTGTTGACATCGAATTACCATCCAAAACAATATGTGAAAATAGTGACATTGAAATGTTCCACAGACCTCTACAACGGATCTGATGGAAGAAGAGAAGTCATGTCACACAAAGGCCAGTGAGGTCAGGGGCTACAGTCCACAAGTGTCTTCTTACACTTTCTAAACACAGCCTGCATCACAACATCATGACTCCCTATTATGAAGCAGTTTTATTTTGCGGTAAACTATTAACTTTTTTTTTGGTTCAAATGATAAAAAACATAGTTTATACTGACAGAAAAAATACTATCCAAAAAAGCGACAAAAATAAAAAAAGGTTAGAAAAAAATGTATTTGCACAGTTTTCACTTGTCCCAGCATTTTAAATTCCTCTTTTTTGTTGTAATTGGGATTTCCTATTATGAACCTGACATTTCCTGTTTTAAGACTTAGATTTTATAGAATTCCCACAAGGTTTTGTCGTAACTCAGTCTCCCTAATGTTGGTAATAAAAAACAGATGTTGTATGTAGTGGGTGTGGGAAAGAATGCAGTTCCTCACAATGTGGGAGATAAAGATTTGTATGCAATGAGTTACTTGCATTCTCATATGGATGTGTAGTAATAGAAGAATTTTAAATCAATTTTCAGATTAAATCAGCTTTATTTCTATCGATATCTTTAAAGCTCAACATTTAAGACTTGTAACTCCAAATCAATGACACTGCTTGGATGCAACACTGATGGTTGATACATTTCACATGCTGTTGTGCAAATGGACCTGAAAATGGACCTGAGCTTGGGAAAATGAGAGAAATCAGTTCCCTTTCCACTACCTGATGAAGTTCAGGATGCAGTGTCCTTTTTCAGAGCCCTCTAGATGACACGCTCTGCTATATAATATGTATCTAAACTGATGGCCACATATAACCTCTTAAAAGTAGGGAACTAGGTTATCACACTTCATCAGGCTATTAGAAGTAGGACCACTGTTACCAGGAGATTGCTCAATGCATAAGTAAGTTAGTAACGTAAAGTAAAGGTTATTTGTAAAGAGCCTTTCTAGACCAGGTTCACAAAGCACTTTAACAAACAAAAACAAAATACAGTTAAAGTACATGCTTTAAAAGGCCACATAAGACATATATACAGTAAGTCACATAAGACAAACAAAGGAGTCCCAGAAAATCAGGGATAAGCCTGCACAAATAAAAAAAATGTCTTTAGCTGTTTCTTGAAGGAGTCAGTAGACTCCATCAAACGAACGGGAGAGGAAGATAGTTCCAAAGCTTAGAAGCAACAGCCTGGAAGGATTTCTCTCCTCTGGTCCAGAAGCGTGTGCGAGGAACCATTAGTAGATCATAAGAGCCCGAGCTGGGGTGTAAGGCTGGATCAGATCAGTGATGTAAGGAGGAACCTGACCATGAATAGCTCTGAAAGTAAGAACAAGAATTTTAAAATTGATCCAGTAAAGAGTTTTAAGGATCGGAGAAATGTGAGTTCTTCTATTAGTGGACGGGTGGGTCAGAATTCTCGTTGCAGAGTTTTGTATTAACTGCAGAGACAGCTCCTTCTTGTTTTGACAGAAAATAAACTATTTCAATAGTCCAACAAGAAGACACAAACGCATGTATTATAAGCTCAAGATCATGTTGTGACATCATTTTCCTAAGTTTAGAGATTTCAGTTTCAGTTTTGTCCACAGGATAAGGGCATGGAGGGGGCCATTGGAGAACAAGAAATCAGCCGCATGACGTCGATCTGATATTTTATGCAAGAAGGAACAGTTGAAGGAAAGCTTACAGTACTACATATTTATCTCCAGGCCACAGATGTGCATATTTCTGCTCAAACTGTGACAAACGGATTCCATAGGGTGGTGTTAAGGCCCAAATGAAAAACAAGAACATTTCAAGTAGGTAATTTCATTTACCATTATTATTGTATTTGTTACTTTGAAATCCAGGAATACAAGCCATTTTGACATTTTTGAATATACAAAAATTACAATTAAAAAATAAAATTACGATTACAAACCTGGAGGCAGCACCTGCACCTCAATCTTCCCTTGAAAGAAATTTAAAATGGTTTGCAAAAAAAAATGTACAAACTGCAGAAACTCTTGCATTTGTTTAAGGTCCAGCTCCACATGCCAGCACCATATCTGCAGGTACTCCTCTGTACTCCTACAGCATGATCTTTCAAATATAACAACTCGGGTCTGATGGGCTTTCTACTATTCCTTTATCCTAAGCAATCAGTCATTCTTGACATGCTGGGATAAAGTTTATAAATCTTTGTTTACTTCACCTAAATAAAAGGGGTATACAAATTGTAACATTTCTACAAACAGTTAAATTCCTGAAACAGTGAAGCGAAACAGTGCAAATGTTCTGTGACAATAATGTTATCAACCTTCCAGAGTTAAATTTATACTTCGGAGATTACAAACCTGGAGGCAGCACCTGCACCTCAATCTGCCCATGAAAGAAATTTAAAATGTTTTAAAAAAAAAAAAAGACAAACTGCAGAATTTGCTTGGATTTGTTTTAGGAGTTTGAACATGTTTTTATTTGTAAAGTGTGTAACTTGTTTCAATAGTTGTTTCAGGACTATTGGTTTCACACATTTTGTGCCACTGTAAGGACGACCATGTTGACACGCAAACAAATAATGGAAATGTATTTGTCATGAATGATATTCATCCAAGATGATGATCACGTTATTGTTCTTAGAAAGAACGATTTAACCAGAGGAAAATTTGACATCATAATGTAAATTGAAAGTTAAAATATAGTTTTAGAACAGACCGTCAGTCTACTATCCCAGTAATTTAAAGTTTTAAAGCATTTACTCTTCAATCATTTGAATTTAAAACAGTAATCTCTGGTACAGTTTATATTGAATAATGTATTCTATCTTGATCAGAATAATAAATTGTTTAAGCAACATAGCTTTTGTAGGAGGAAGATTTAACACTGGGAATACTAATGTTAGCGTCCACTTCTCTTCTCAGTCGAGAAGCACCAAAGTACTTAAATATGATTCATACATGTTTAAACCCTGAGCATTTTAATTCATTAGAAACAGCATTGTTGAAAAATATTTAAAAGTGACACCTGCATTCTTTCTGCATTCAGCTGCAACACTTGTTGCCCCTGAGTTATCATCATAATCTCAGGTTCTACGAATCGGTGCGAAGCCCTCTAACCGCTTCGCTATTGGTTCATCCTCGAGGCCATGCCTCGTCTCTGAGAAAGCTTAATGAACTCGCCACCCAGCTGGGTGCAGTCCACTTCCAAAAAAGGCGGGGACCAGCCGCACTTCCTTGAACTGAAAACTCAGCGAGAAAGGCGGCTGCTGGGTGACAAGGTTAGTTCTCACCAATTCATAGAACCTGAGATTATGATGATAGCTCAGGGGTTCTACGTCATTTGGTGCTCTGCCCTCTAGCTGCTTCGCTATTGGTTTAAACCCCAGGCGAAGCCAGACGGGATCAATGTACCCCCAGCTAGACACCGCTCCTGACAGCAGCATCACTAGGACCCCGCCGCCACATGACGTCAAGCTTCCAGCAACTGTGTTGTCAACCGGACTAATAGAGTGGGAGTAGGACTTGTTAAAGAGTTTTATGTTTTATGTTTTATATGTATGTTTACACACAACCCACTTCTAACCAATGCACTTTATTTTGTTTTTTTTTGTGTCTAAAATTTGTATCTCTCTCTCTCTCTCTCTCTCTCTCTCTCTCTCTTTCTATCTGTCTCCTGAGGTGCTCCTGTACTGCACACCACAGTGTCTGATGTGATGATTAGTGATTAGTGATGTTCACGATTGTACCACTAAGGGGAGATCCTATAATCTGGTTCCTGTCAGTTTCAAAAGAAAAAAAAATCTCAAAATACTTTCAGATATGTGGCCTGAAATGGTTTGCCCTCATTTGTGAAGAGCTTGAGCTCACTTATTTCTTTTAAAAGAGCCCTAAAGTAATCGATAAGAGGCACTTTTGAGGTGAAAGTGAAGATTTATTTTTTTAATATCGATTTTATTGTTATTGCACCCGTACTTCTGTGTGGAGGTACACCCACATATTCCCCTACTTGACATTATACACATACACTCTCTCTCCTTACTTTCTCAATAACATGGCACCATCACCGCATAATCTTCTTGATTCAATTCAATTCAATTCAATTTTATTTAAAGTGTCTTATCATAACAAAGTTATCTCAAGACACTATACAGTTGAAATAAGACTACAGTTGATTAAGGAAAAATAGATCCCAGCAATTCAACAAAGAGCAAGAAACAAAACACTGTACAGTGAGCTGTACAGTGAGCAATGGCGAGGAAAAACTTCCTTTTAGAAGGCAGAAACCTCGAGCGGAACCCGACTCATTGTTGACGGCCTGCCGCTTTGACCGGCTGGGAGGAAGGATGGGGGGGTAGACAGATGGATAAGGAGAGGAGTGAGGGAGGATATAGTGAGAGAAAAGAGGAGAGTGTAGGAGGGTCCATGGGGGTGCTGGAGAGAACTCGGGATCTGATGACGTGGTGAAGACACCAGGCGCAGGCACCGGGGCAGAGGGGCAGAGGGGCAGCCAGAAGAACCAGTCAGGGGATAGGGCCCCGGGGCCAGGCCGGGCGACGGAGGACCCCCAGACCGTCAGGCCGCCACCAAGTCCATAGCAGGGGACCGAGTCAAGGAGATGGGGACCCACCACAGCAGCGGCGGCGGAACCCCCCCCAATACCCTGCGGACACGGCCAGTAGCCGGGTTGAGTGCCACCGCATGAGCCCGGGGGAGCAATGGCCAGGCACCGGCCCAGGTCCCCCGGTGGTTTTCTAGCCTCTGTAGAAGGATTTGGTGGTCGACAGTGTCAAATGCAGCACTGAGATCTAGAAGAACAAGAACTGAAACATGGCCCTGATCAGAGGCCATCAGTAGGTCGTTACTTACTTTTACCAGGGCGGTCTCTGTGCTGTGGTGTTCCCTAAAACCAGACTGAAACACCTCAAATTGATCATTGTCCTGGAGATAATCACAGAGCTGACTTGTTACCACTTTCTCCAGAAGTTTTGAAATTAATACTAGATTAGAGATAGGCCTGTAGTTAGTGAGGACCTCTGGATCGAGAGTGGGTTTTTTAAGCATAGGTTTAATTACTGCAACTTTAAAAATCTGAGGCACATAGCCGGATGTTATTGACAGGTTAATAATGTCAAGTATGAAAGTGCTAAGTAAGGGGAACAGTTCTTTAAGTAGCCATGTGGGAATAGGATCGAGAAGACATGTTGTGGACTTTGAGGAGGAAACAACCTGGGACAGCTGTCGAGGATGAGAAATATTGTTCCACAAAAACACAAAAACAACGAGACAAATGCAAAGCTTTTGGAAAATCAGTTACAAAGGGGACATGAGTCACATCAGTTGAATGATATGAACCTAAATGACATGGGGCAAGCAATTCTTGGTAAAAAATAGACTGATCTTCATTTTGTATCGATGTGTAGCTTTTAATGAAAAAGAATATGCCTCATTTTGCGGAGCCTGATCAACAATCTCCACCATTTGGTGCCCCAATATACCTAAAAGGGCTTCACACTGACACAAACATCAGTGAGTAGACAAAATGAAAATTAAACTATGATGTACTGAGATTTGTATTCATCAATTTATTATTTATTTTCATAGTAGCTAGCGTCTAATTTTGTGAAAACGTCAAGCCATGCCGGGCATTATGGACACTGGGAGTACATCCTGCCCAGCAGCAGTTGGTATATATCTGAGACAAATGTTGGCTCTTTGGAGATGCTTGTGTCTTACATCCTGACAGAGCTGACGCTTTAGATATGGTGTAGTTTATTTTAGCTCGGTGAAACTTTTTACAAATGTATTTTTCTTTTAATAACTAAAATGGTCAAAACAGGAATCCTTTCCGGTCGCTCCAACATGCCGTCACTTCCGGTTCTTATGCTTCGCTTTGTGGAGAAAAACGGTCAATGCAGAGTGTCACGGGTCATTTATTCGCCGCTTCAAGTCAAACAAAATACAAGCTTTACGATCGATCGACCGCACTTTCTTCCGGCAACTGTACAGTTCAATAGCCCCGGGAGAAAAGGTCTCGAGCTGTAGAAACATTGCGATATTTAAGGCAAATTTCCCGCCAAAGGGGGTCGTCTTTTCCGGGGCTAATGGTTCTTTCAAGTTGCCTGTGTCTCGATCACCCGCAGAGCGAACTACCTAACTTGCCCTCTTGCAATCTATGATTCAAATGTTCTCGGGTGGGGGCCTCCGTCTTCCAGCCCCCCCCCCTTCCTGGATGTGTCCCGCTTCGTTCTTTGATCCACGACCCAAGGTGTAAAAAGGCAGACAAACAGACATTTTTTAAATAACCGGTGTTAATTTAAGTATGGTGTATACGTATAGTGTATAATAGTTTTTAATCTAACAACTCACCAAAAAAGTCCAAATTTCTAAATCAATTGTTGTTCCGCAGCAACATTTAATTGTTTTTTTTATCTAATATTATCATCTTCCCAACAACATATTATCATCATGTACCTGCACACACTATATGTATAACCAAAAGTATAATCATCTGTCTGCAATATTAATATTTTTTTAAACGGTGACATAACGTTTGGCCTTATTTAGAAGTGGGAAGTGTTAATTGGGTCTATTAACATTTTTATTTTTTTATTTTTTTATTTCTACTTTTAATATATATTTTATTTCTTCTTTAGTTTAGTTTAAATCTAGTTTAGTTCAGTTTTAGTTTTAATCTAAATGAGTTAATTCTTTCTGTTAGTGTAGTTTAAGTTTTAGGTTCATTCTTAGTTTTTGTTTGCTTCTCTTTTCATTTTCTTTTCTATTTCGTTTTGATTTACCCGGGGCGTCCCCCATTAGGACATAAAACCAGGAATCCCCAAATCAGGTTCAGCACTTTCATCAATACTGTCCACTGTTCATTCATTGCTCATTCCATTCATTCCATTCATACATCAACCTCCCCTAGAGGACACATAACATTTTCTTATGTTACCTGTTCTTTGGGTTACTGTTGTCTGATCATCTCATAGATCACCTTGATCCAACTCCCCCTGTTTAACTACATCGTCTCCGCTGTAGTCCTACTTGTGGAACCTTGTGACAGTGTTAAGATGTTATTTTACCAGGTTTTCTTCTTATGGTGGTGTGACTGTTCTGCACTGATGTTGGTGGCACCACCTGCTGTGTTCCACTCCAGGTATCTCCACCTGAATGCAAATTAAAACCTGGATCCTCCATGACCTTTGTTAGGTCAGTCTTTAGGCTCCTTCAACTATATTCTGCAAAGGAAGACTAGACACATATGCATTAAATACAAGCAAAACATACAACTTTTATTTCAGCAGAACTGAAACTGGGGTGTTATGCTGTCTGACCTCACCTATGCTGAACTTTGGAAATCATTATTTTACCATTCAATTAAAACCTATATCTATTTTATATTAAATATTTTAGTTTTCTTTTTCAAATTAATGTCACCACTATTTATTTATGTTGCTAAGACTTCTCTGTCAGCACCATGCCTTCTAAATGAGATTGTCAAGCATTGCACAGTAAGGAGAGCAAGAGTAACCATTTCCACTCTCATTGATAAATTCAACTTCTGTAATTAACCAATTTGTGATAAATAAATAAAAAATATCTCATGGGCTTTGTAATGCAATGTTGCACCTCTTTTTCAAATTCAACTAGAATCCTCTGTGCATCACCGTCTTGCCCTGAAAAAACATCTTTCCTTCTGAATAATTGTTTTTATCATTACTTATCCACAGACATTTCTTAACCGACCATTTCAGCAACTGATTCACACATTCACTTCTACAATCTGATTCACTCCTCCACTGCTACTCAAAATTCTTCTCCTTACCTACAACTTACAACTGATGGACACAGTTGTCACCTTTTCTCCATGAGCCTGACATCATCTCCCCCACTGCACCACGGCTCATGTGGAATTGTTTACAACCTGTGGAATGTCAGCAGGGGGTCCGTGTCCTTTGTTTTAACTGTCCTCACAGCACAACTCGCTCCAGCCTCTGTGCAGCTGATTTAAAACATCTCCCGTACTGTTATTACACAACTTAACACACTCAGTTAGTAATAGCCATAAAATTTAATTATTTTGTCTTGCTGATAATTAATCTGTCATTTTTAGCTTTTCTTTCTGCTATCACTAGTTTGATGAGGGCTGAGATTTATATCATGTGTGGGCAGGTGATGCCGGCCCCTTCTACTCCGCTTGCGGAACTGCGGTCCTGCATGACTACTAAAGCCTCTACATCCCCTTTTTATTTTAAGAGATTTGTAATATGCTGTGATCTGTGGGTAGAAAGGACATTCATTACTCCAGTGACCTGGTTGTCCACATGAAAAACAGCAGTCGTTGGTGTGAAATACTCTTTGGCTGCAGCCATTTGCGGCCGCTGTTCAGCTTCCCCATCTTTGTGCATGCATGACATCAGTTCATTCACATCCATCTTTGTAGGGAACACCTTTCTCATCGACCTCCATATTCGTTTTGCATGATGAGAAAAAAGTGCTTGATATGGCTCCCTACAAGTTCCTGCTTTTTCCTCTATTTTTACCAAATTATCACAACCCACACACGCCATAACCAATCGCCAAAACAAACCCTTCCATTTTCTTTGTAGACCTGTATCCCTAGACTTGCTCCCATTTCTAACTGCGGAAGTTCTTCTTTCAAACATTGCACGTTTATCGCACTCGCTGAGATGTAATCAGAAGAATCCCTCTTTCTTACACTCTTCACCACTAGAGGAAACTGTCCATAAGGGCCTGTTCCCAATCCATCTGATCTCCCTTTCAGTGTCCCTTTCTCACCTTGTCTAGTTTTAACTTTATGTTTAGATGGTGTCAGTGGTGTGCCTGGGTCAAGTCTATAATTACAATGTTTGTCTTGTTCCTCTTTCTTACTGCTGCTTCTTTCCTCACTGTCATTTTTCTTTTTCAATTTTTCTGATTTGTCATCTACCTCCTCACACAGCTCCTCTATAGTCTCAAGTGTACTTGTCAGGGCTGCACTCACATCTTTATCTTCTTATTCTTGTCCTTGTCTTATTGCTATTTCAAATGATCTGTTAAGTGTTTTTTCTGCTGTGTCTAACAGATCTCTTGTGAGAATTTCTTGCCTGTGTGTTATTATTGCTACATTATCGATTATCTCTTTTAAATTAATCATTTTTGTTTTTTCTATTTCATTACCATCTTGATCCATCATCAGCTGCTCTCCTGTAAAATTGAACACTGGTGTCTGGGTGCTTACTTTCTCTTTTATTACCATTTCTTGCAATTCAGCAGACAGTTGGGCATAAAGTTCAAAATATTTTTTGTCTGACAGTTGTAGATCTAGTCTTTGGTTTCCACCTTGTAGGTAAGGTGGTGGTGAATCTGTTTTTTCAGTAACATTATTTTCATCAACAACTTCCTTTTTAGCAGTTTTCACTGGTGCCATCACTTTAGTATTCGACTTTATCATTTTTACCATTTCAATCAGCATAGAAAATCTGTCTTTAGAAATTTTCGTTTTTTCTAAAAGAGCCAGTTTGCGTTTATAACTAAACAACATGCTTGTTCTTCTCCCCCCAATGACTTCAATTTCTATGGTAATGTCTTACACAGTTTCTTTTTTCAATATTTTCTTCAGGCATCTCCATTTCCCAGTCAGGCAGACTTCCAACCTTTCTCTGCTTTTTAGCCCATTCATACCAGTTTTTCACAACATTTTTACCGATCCAACAGACTCATTCTTTCCACATATAAACTTACAGAGCGAAACAATACAGCACCACATGATGATCCTATTCCATGAGACTGCCATTTTACACGCAGTTCAGATAAATCCATTTCTTATTTATTTTTATTTTATTTTATTTTTTTACACCAACTGTTCGTCTGCCTCTCTATAAGAGAACTGTCACGCTTGAATACCTATATTATAATCCCAAACTTTATTAAATAACTTATGATATGAAAATCAAAAGCAAAAACGCCTCTTAACCCAATAGAAGTTTCTGAGATAATTTACCAGAAAACTACGTTTACCTATAGAAAGCTGTTTTTACACTTTTTAAAAAAACTCATAGGACTTACAAGAAAAAACTATTTTTTAACCCAATAGAAACTGACGAATTTCTTTACACAAAACTATAAAAACATGCATTGGCATTAACGTTGCATTAGTCAAGAAAGCCTGTTTTTTTTATCACTATGCAACCAACGTAAACATAAGAAACGACAAGAGTATTTCAACTTGTTTCAATAAACTTGCGGCACCAATCCTTGCAAGAAATGCTTTTTTTCCTTCCCCAAAAATTTGATAACACGTTTGAATACTTATGTTATAATGACCAAAAATCTTTATAAAAAACTTGTAATATGAAATTCACAAGCAAAAACGCCTTTTTCAACTGAAGCCGGTAGTTGGTTCCACAGCAGAGGGGCTTGAAAACTGAAGGCCCTGGCTCCAAATCTACATTTAGAGATTTGTGGTATAACTAATAGATCAGAGTTTAAGGATCGTAAGGTCCTAGAGGGTTGGTAAGTTTGGATTAAATCTTTAATGTATGTTGGTGCTAGACCATGTAAGGCTTTATAGGTTAGGAGAAGGATTTTAAATTGTATTCTAAATTCTACAGGAAGCCAATGTAGGGAAGACAGCACAGGGGAAATGTGTTCGCGCCTCTTAGTCTTACTCAGGACACGAGCTGCAGAGTTCTGAATGAGCTGAAGAGTTCTGAGAGACTTTTTAGAACATCCTGACAGAAGAGAGTTACATTAGTCCAGCCTGGAGGTTACAAAAGCATGGATGAGCTTCTCAGCAGCATCTAAAGGAAGAAGTGCCTGATTTTTGAAATGTTACGAAGGTGGAAGTAAGCAGTCCGTGAGATTTGTTTTATGTGTGAGTTAAATGATAAGTCCTCGTCAAAGCATACACCCAGATTTTTTACAGTGGTTCTAGTAGCAGGTGCAAGTCCATTATGTAAAGCTAGATCATTAGTTAATGATTGTCTGAGATGTTGCGGACCAACTAGTAAAACCTTAGTCTTTTCCGAGTTCAGTAGGAGGAAGTTTTTGGTCATCCAGGACTTGATATCTGTAATGCAGGACTGTAGTTGTGTTAGCTGATTTCTTTCATCTGGCTTCATGGACAAGTAGAGTTGGATGTCAGCAGCATAACAGTGAAAGTTTATAGAGTGTCTTCTGATCAAGTCCCCTAGTGGGAGCATATAGATTGTAAATAGTATTGGACCAAGAACAGAACCTTGTGGGACACCATAGCTGACCTTAGTGTGTGTCGATGAGAGGTGGTTGACATGTACATAGTGCGTTCTATCCGACAGGTAAGATTTAAACCAGTTAAGATAAGTTCCACGAATGCCTTTATGGTTTTCTAGCCTCTGTAGAAGGATTTGGTGGTCGACAGTGTCAAATGCAGCACTGAGATCTAGAAGAACAAGCGGAACCAATCTACAAACCATTCCACTCACACGGCTCCAGACCTCGGTTAACTCAGCCAGACGAAACTAAATGCAGAAATTTATATAAGAGGTTTTCTGCTTACCTTAGTTTGGGCCCGTTCGTTTGGCTGAGAAAACTTCAATCAGTCGCTGCTTCCGTTCAAGAATTTCCACTACGAATCCTTCGTCAAGGCACCATTTAAAACGGACAAAACAGGAGTCCGTTCCGGTCGCTCCAACACGTCGTCACTTCCTGGTTCTTATACTTCGCTTCGTGGAGAGGAAAAGTCAATGCAGAGTGTCACGGGTCGTTTATTCGCCGCTTCAAGTCAAACAAAATACAAGCTTTACAAAGTAAAAGAACAGACGCGCTTTCTGCCGGTGACTTTATAATTCAATAGCTCCGGGAGAAACGGTTTCGAGTTGTAGAAACATTGCGATACTTAAGGCAAATTTCCCGGTGTCATGTCTCTAATTCTGTTCCAAAGAAACAGTGTCTTGAAAACAGTGTGTCAGTCTGAGTGAAATGTTGATTGTGACTGTATTCAAACGTTTAATTTAAGTATGGCATATACGTATAGTGTATAATAATTTTTAATCTAACAATAAGGATCTGCGTGGATCTGACCAGACTAAATGAAAGTGTGCGTCGGGAAAGACATATACTGCCAGCGGTAGACGAGACTCTCGCAAAGCTAGTTGGAGCCGTGGTTTTCTCTAAATTTGATGCCACGTCAGGATTTTGGCAAATACCTTTCACGAAGACTCTGAACCATTAGTAACTTAAATCACTCCATTTGGGAGGTATTGTTTTAAAAGACTCCCAATCTGAATTTGCTCAGCACCAGAGCATTGCCAGCTGAGAATCTCCCAGATAGTTTCTGGCACACTAGGTACGCTGTGCCACGCTGATGACATCTTGGTGTTTGGAAAAGATGCAGCTGAACATGATGACAGACTGCTTGAGGTCCTCCAGAAGTTGGAACGTGTAGGTCTCACTCTAAATGAAAAATGTGGGTTTGGAGTGAAGCAAGTGAAATTTCTTGGACACAAAATAAATGCTGATGGAATAAAGGCTGATCCAGACTAGATCAAAGGGTTAGACTTCACTGTTTGTACAGACCACAAGCCTCTCATTTCACTGTTAGGAATTCGTCCACTGGAAAAGGAAATCAAGGTCTATGTTGACCAAATAATGGAAAATATTCCTGCAACTAAGACGAAGTTGGAACAAATCAGAGACTTGCAAAGTAAAGACGATGTTCTAAAACAACTGAAAATGTACACAGACTGAAACACAGTATTGGCCTTACAGAACTGATATACATCTTGCAGGGGGACTCCTCTTGATGAAAGAAAGAATCATAATACCAGCACCAATGCGCAGTGAAATTCTTGAAAAGATACACCATGGCCATCAGTGTATGACAAAGTGCTTTGCTAGAGCACAACGGTCCATGTGGTGGCCAGGTTTATCAAGAGACATCCGTGAGCTGGTGGAAAGATGTAAGGGTATGTTGTCAATATTCAGCTTATCGAACGGAACCATTGATAACAACACCTTTACCAGCTAGACCGTGGCAGAGGTTAGCAGCAGACATCTTCTAGTGGGGGAAAGATCACTACCTGGTAGTGATTGACTACTTTTCAAGGTATATTGAAGTAGCTAATCTGCCAACCCTCACAACAACAACCACAGTGAAGAGACTGAAAGTCATCTTTGCCAGATTTGGAATCCCAGAGGTGCTAGTGACAGACAATGGACCTTAGTTTTCCTCATAAGTGTTTGCTGAGTTCACTCAAGACTATGTCTTTGAACATGTCACAAGCAGCCCCAGGTATCCAAAGAGTAACGGGAAGGCGGAGAGAGCAGTCAGAACGGTGAAACTGATAAAGAAAAATCAAGATCATCAAAAAGCTCTCTTGACATATAGAACCACACCATTGGCCCAAGGCAGCTCTCCGGCAGAACTTCTCATGGGAAGGAAGTTGAGATCGACGGTTCCAATTCCGTTGGAAGCACTGAAGCCAAAGTTGCCTGATCTTGCATTGCATTCAAAAGGAAAGACATAAAGCTAAATGAAGATCAAAATAAAGCTTATGGAGCAAGACACAGAGTGAAAGAGCTTCCAACACTGGAACCTGGACAAAGAGTTTGGATCAGGATAGCAAAGACCAACCGGAACTGTCCAAGAACCAGCTTCCACATCAAGGTCATATAATGTCCAAACAGAGCTGGGGACACTGAGAAGAAATCGAGCGGACTTGACTATTCTTCCAGAACCTATCCAGGGTGCAACGGTTCAGACAGACTCTAACGGATGTTTAGTTTCACAGTACAGGGTGATAGAAGTTAAAGGTAAGTTCAATGAATACTTTAACAGCTAAAAGAGGGGGATGTAGTAGAACCTGATGACCACTTTGGTGTACTGTACTGTTGACATGGTTGGAAGTGTGTGGGGAATCGGGAGAGAAAAAAAAAGGTTTTGGAATCCCTAATGGCTGTTAGCGGTGTTGTGTGTCTCCTATAAAAACTAACGAGTTGAACAACAACATCGTACAGATCCAGGATCTCCACCGCATCATCGGATCCAAAGTTGTCTCCAGCACTTTCATGGACTCTTCTATATTCTCCTCTTTTCACTCAATGTATTCCCCCTCACTCTTCTCTCCGTCCATCCCTCCTCCCAGACAGTCACAGCAGGAGGCCATCAAAAATGAGTCTGGTTCTGCTCCCGGTTACTGCCTTCTAAAAGGAAGTCTTTTCTTGCCTAGCCACACTGTGCTTTACTCATTAGTGAGTTGCTGGGATCTGTTTTTCCTTTCTCCACTATAGTCTTACCTAAACTTTAAAGTGTCTTGAGATAACTTTGTTATGATAAGACACAACCGAGGCGGGACTCAATCCAAAAACCTCTAGTTCAAAGCTACACATTTTAAACATAAGCCATTCCGGCTAGTGACGTGTGGGGACAGATTATAGTTCATGTCAGAGAGAAGATGTTTTAATTCGTAGAAACCTGAATAAAAGATTTCATTTTACTTTCGTTTTCTCCCGGGCATTTCTTTCACGCTACCATAATGATTTGTCATTACACGCACTCCAAATCTTCGTCTGATGGCTTGACTGTGATCCCGGATGTGTCGGATAGTTTTACTCTACCAGATCAAATCCACCAAACAAAATCTGTCAAGTTGACCTCAATCACGATTTGCATACTGATCAAAAGGTCTAGTTTGTCTACTTCAAAACAAGGTAAATAGTTTGCACTAACAGACGATTGTGACTGATGTTGCTGATTGTTTAGAGTCAATGTAGATTACAACGCTGACATCTAGTGGCTATTATATGAATTGCAAGAAGATTTACTGGTCAGATTTTGGGCTATGATTTTCTGAGAATAAACAAGACTTGTAAGTGGCGAATCTGTGTAATTGCAACTCATGTAAATAGAGAATCCTTGTAATTGCTGATCCACATGTAAATGTAGTTTCACACACAGAAAGTTTTACACATTTATTTTTTTGTTTTGTAAAATTATATATTTTAAAATACCAATATTTTCTTTAAATACAAAAATACAAGTTACAAATATGCATTTTACATTTATGTATATCACAACACATGTGCAACCATTACATATTTGCAGATCACCCTCTGTACAGTTACAAATATTATTGAGACAAACCTAAATCCATAGGCTACGGCTAAAGGTGAGTTTGCTATGATGGAACGGTTGAGGATTGTACGGCGCTCGAACAGCCTGAGCTGTCACCACTACACATGGTGCCCAAGGCGGACAGTTCTTGGCTAACCTGAAAGGACTTTTAACGTTTCAACAACATCACTTCACGTTATTCCATTCCGCATATTCAGGATTTTTCAATTTTCCTGGGCATGTGCGTTTTTTCTACTTTTCTACTTTCTACTTTCTACTTGATTTGGTGCAGGGTTAGCATAAGGTTCCTGTGCGGTTGGATGTTCCCCAGACCGCTGTGATCACACCATTCAGGCTCTTTGACTTCCTAAAAATGCTGTTAGGCCTTAAAAGGGGCAGTAAACACCTTTCAGCGTTTGATGGACTCTGTGCTGCGAGACCTTGATTTAATCTATTATAACATTTTGTTGGCCAGTACCTCTGCCAATGCGCATTTGTCACTCCTTAGGCAGGTTTTACGGTGCCTTGATTAGCATGGTTTGATTGCCAACTTTAGCCAAGTGTAACTTTGGGTTGTCAGTAATCAATTTTTTTGGGCCATCGTATTTCCTCATAGGGTGTGCATCCTTTGCTGTTGAAAGTGCAAGCAGTTGTGGACTTTACTCGTCCAGTTTTGGTCAGGTCGCTTTAGGACTTTTGGGGTATGGTCAACAAAAATAGTTTTTTGCCAGATGTGACTCATTCAACTGCTTTATAAAGCCATAAGGCTGGAGAAAGTAAAGGACAAAGTTTACTGGACACTGGAAACGATCCAGGCTTTTGACGGGACAAAGACTACTCTGGCTAATGTGGCACTCCTAGCACACCCTGTTCTCGGCTGCCCATTGCTCTCACTATCGATGCATCAGATGTGGCTTTAGATGAGGTGGCGAGAGAGCGAACGCAAACATTTTTTTCAACCGGGAACCTAGCAACTACTTGGCACAGATTTTTCGTTTTCTACTGAAGGGGCCGCATATTACTACCAGTTTTGACCAAACGCCTTTGACATTTGAAATTGCAAAGGTAATGGACCCATGGTCTGCTCGCCAGCAGTGCCATCTAGCAGCAGTTACCGAATTCACTACTGACTTTCAGCATGTATCAGGATCAGCATGCTGGTGCTCTGTAGCCACTGTAAATTAGACTGACTGACTAAAAAACTGAATCGTTTACGTTTTATGAATAGTATTAATTCAAGATGCTGATCTAATTTTTTATCTCTAAAATAATGATTTACTTGAATATGCAGCATACACAATATGACACTGTACATTTCGGTCTAATTCAATTAAAAACTGAATTCTAGTGGTAGATCTAGAAGTTACACCTGCATTAATTGTGTATTCAGCTGCAACACCTGTAGCCACAACCTGACAAATGAAACTGAGCACAAATTAAAAAATCCTTAATCAGGTTTTCAGGATACATTTCTAAAACAGCTAGTATCGTCTTAAGATGTGAGGTCCAGATGAAGGAAACCTTTTAGTCTCAACTGCAAAGTTTGGAATTGGGGCCGTTCTTGCTCATTCTGATTCCAACATTCCATCATGGAATCATACATAACTTTGGGGCAGTGGGGAGGGCATGGCATCCTGTACCCGGAAAAGACTTTGTTCATCACCTTGTTACTTGTCATACCTGAAAATAGGTTATAGAGTTTAGAAAATTTAGTTGACAGATCAGCAGACAACAAGTTACAAAGTTTGCATCAACTCTTACCTGGATACGGCATCTGTCCAAATGTCATGATCTCATACAGTAAGATTCCAAAAGACCACACATCAGACTTAATGGTATACTTGTTGGTGTCAAAGGCCTCAGGAGCGGTCCATCTCACTGGGAACGGAGTTCCCGCTCTGGTGTTGTAGACATCCCCTTTCTTAAAAAACAAAACAGATTGTAAAATATGATGTCCTCTTCCATAATATATATTCAAACATTGTGTGGACAGATTTTCCATTTTTAATGTTTATGTTATATTTATTTTAATATTTTAATTTCTAAAGAACTTTCTTTTAAATAACATTACCATGATGACCCGGGCTAGGCCAAAATCTGCCACCTTGCAGATGTTGTTCTCCCCCACCAGGACGTTCCTTGCTGCCAGGTCTCTGTGGATGTAATTTTGAAGCTCTAGGAAAGCCATGCCTGCAGCCACCTGAGATGCCATCTCAATCTGGTCAGAGATACGTAGAGTGCTGCCGTTGTCCTCTGGAGTCGCATGCAAATGTTTTACATTCATTATTTTTTCAGAAAATACTTTTTGTAACACTTATAACTGAATGTTTATTAAGAATCATATACATTATAATAATAAAAACACTGATAGTGATGTATTATGTCACAGTCCTGAGGAAAAAAATATTGCTTAATCTTATTGTCTAATAAGCTTGTAACATCTTTTAGATAAAAAAGGCTCTAAGTAGACAGTTCCTTGCTGTTCAGGAGCCTCCACTGTGCCTCTTGCATCACTAGATCATACAACAATAAGCTTCAAAGTGGAATTCACAGACTTCAGCCATTGCAAGACATTTTTGACCATATTCCTTTTTTGTAATTTCCCTGTAGGGCTGGGACATGCGCTCAGTGGTGGCAGGTGAGTCAGAGCCTCACCTGTCGATGTGCAATCCATCACAAACTGCGTTGCTACATGCAATTGACGCACGGCAATTACCGTATCTCTGAATGTCGCCAATATAAGACTAAGAAAAATAATTATTAAAAAACTACATTTTGGCGTTATATAAAATATTATTTGTCTTTCTCACGCTTAAATTGACCCATTTAATACTCAATATTGATCTTTTCATGATAATAAACATTGTTACGGTTTTGCGTGAATCTAACCAATCATGGAAGGCCTGACGCAATATAAACCAATCCGAAGCAACAAAAGGCAGGCCAATTGGTCATTACAGCACCTTTTTTTATAACGTCGGGATTATTCGCTCTTGAGCCATACTTAAATCTGGAGAGTTCTCTCTAAACTTTATGGTAAATAAATAAATAAATAATTATTAAAACATACCTTTTTTAAACTTCATATGTTTGTGAATAATGCTGAAAACATATGAATATATCAATCCAATATAATAGCCAATCCAATAAGCTTCCCTTCGGGGCTGTCAACCACTCTGTGTTAGCCCGCCTAGCCCGGCAGGCTAACACCACCGTCAGCTGTGACTGTTCCCAGCTAAACTTTGCAATGCTCAACATCTGATCACTAACTGGCAAGGGAGCTCATAACTGAATGTAAGATTGACTTTTTCTGTTTAAACGAAACATGGCAACCCAAAGACACTCTGAACGATTCCACTTCGGCCAGGTTTGTTTACATTTCAAAACATCGCGGCTCAGGCTAGCTGTACTTTACCGTGAGAACTGGAGAGTCTCAGCACCACTTGTCTTACACCGTCGCTCGGGATTCTTCACTCTTGGGTCTGTACCATGCAGCACATTCGAATCGGCAGTGTGCAAGTTGTCTAGTCCTACTCCTACCATTATCATCACTGTTTACTGCCCCCAAAATCCAATAGTGCTTTTTTAAATGACTTTGCCGCCTTCCTTACACATCTGTAATCTCTCTCACTTAACACAATAATACTGGGTGATTTTAACATCCACATGGATAACAACTCCCTGCCCCTCACCAAAGACTTCACCTCCTGTCTACAGAGCTTCGGATGTCAGCAGCACACTGCACCCAGAAAAGTATGAGGAGAACAACTGTAACACAGAACCCACGACAGTCCCACATTATCCCTCAGTCTTCTCAGCAGGATCTAGTGATCAACTGTGTCAAAGGCTGAGGACAGATCTAAGAGCAACGGATTAGTGCATTTACTCGAATCAGCCGACATCAATGGACACTTTCAGTAAGGCCATCTCCGTAGAGTGATGTTTAAAGCCAGACTGAAACTTCTCATGGATGCCGCTTTGGGGGCTTTCTTATTTACTCTTTTTACTCCAGTTTCCGTATGAAATCAGATCTGTCATTTCCATCATTTCATAGTCATCAGATCCCTGAGGTGAAGTCTTTGTACCTCAAGTTTAGCGGACTTTCAGAGATCAACTTTAAAATTCTGGTTCTTACTTTCAGAGCTATTCATGGTCAAGCTCCTCCTTACATCACTGATCTGATCCAGCCTTACACCCCAGCTCGGGCTCTGAGGTCTGTGGATCAGACTCTACTGATAGTTCCTCCCACACGCTTCCGGACCAGAGGAGAGAAATCCTTCAAGGCTGTTGCTCTTAAGCTTTGGAACAATCTTCCTCTCTCTTTGCGCTTGATGGAGTCTACTGACTCCTTCAAGAAACATCTTAAGACGTTTAAGTAATAATAATAATATTAATTTAATTAATAATAAGGTGGACTTTTCCAACAAAGTAACAGAAGTTTGTGTGGCGAAGGACAGGCGTATGAAATTTATTTACAGATAAAGGTAAGACCAGAAATGGTTTTAATTTCAGTCGTATAAAAAAAAGAGATAAGACTAAGAAAAATACAATACAATATTTTAAAACTTCAATTTGGCCTCAAATAAAACATTATTTGTTGACTCATTCTGTTGACGTTTAGTTTTCACAAAACAAGGTGGGTTTTTTTGTTGTTGTTTTTTTTAGCAATTTCTTACTCATTATTACACGTATTTGTACATGGATTCATTAATCATAAATTAAAACGTATACCGGTGTATTTATATTTTTGCTCGGTGCAAGGTCTTACTCTGTAGGTACTCTAGGAGACTTCCGTTCTTCATCAGCTCTGTGATGATGTAGAAGGGCTCCCTCATGGTGCACACGGCATCAAGCTGTACAAGATTTTTGTGCCGCAGTCTCTTCATGATCTCTGCTTCTCTGATAAAGTTCTCTTTGTCCATAGTTCCTGTACAGACAGTTATTAAGTGATGATAGCAACAAGAGAACGAGTCGACTGAAATTTGTACCTTGCTTGAGAGTCTTCACAGCAACTAAATTGGTCCCATTTAACAAACCTTCAAACACTTCTCCAAAATGACCCTCTCCCAACTTTCGCAGCAGTTCGATGGACCTGCGATCAATTTCCCATTGGACTTCCATCTATTAAACACACGTATCATGTGAAAACATTAGTATGTCATTTTCTATTAAAATTCAGCCACATAGTTGGAATTTGTGTTGTTTTCCTAATTCTGGATTGCAGTGCTCCCAGAAAAAACATGAAGAATACAATGTGTGTTATTCAAAATGAAATTTGCATGACAAAAGTTACAAAGAAAACCGGAAGCAGTATTCTATTATTTTTCAAGTCAACA
The DNA here is from genome assembly GCF_982586985.1 of Callionymus lyra. Classification (NCBI taxonomy): domain Eukaryota; kingdom Metazoa; phylum Chordata; class Actinopteri; order Syngnathiformes; family Callionymidae; genus Callionymus; species Callionymus lyra. The sequence goes on from NC_141834.1 coordinate 779,664, forward strand.
TTCACAGATTTGATGATGGCGTACCCTAGGAAATGTAACGAAAAGAATATTATCCCAAAATCTCTTCTCACTGACATTTCCTCAAATTTAATATAATGTCAGAGTAAATAATACATTAGTGCTCAATTAAACTTTAAGGTAACTAACATCCATCCATGTACAGATAATATGCAATGGCTTTAAAACATATTGGGTCTCATTCATTAAAAGCAAGTTAATCTTTGCGCATATTTTCACACAAACTTTATGATAGCAAATTTCATTTACTTCTGTTTGTTGTGGAGGCAAAGCGCAACGATGTGTTAGATGTTGTTAAATATCCTAAAATAACTGTCAGACAAAAGACAAACCGCTGTAGCTAAACAAGATTTTTGTAATAATTTCGTAATTGAAACTCTGATAGTCACCAAATGTCACTTATGAAGGACCTTCATATCATGTTACTACACTCATTATATTTTTAAATGTTCCTCTAAATTCTTTAAAATCAATCATTTTATGCAATATTTTATAAACATTTTGTAATGACTTCGTAATAACCAGTCTGATGGGAAACTAAATTTACTTGATTTATAAAGATCATTTACATCATGTTAATTGAAATTTCTGGGTCAAATTCCCCTCTGTATCATATCGCCCTTTTCAAATAAAATATGGAACCTTGTTTATTTTGTATGTTCACACACTTGTAACCCACAACAACAACTTATTTATTCTTTGTGAGGTAGTTCAACTATTGCAGGACACACTGAAATGGTCAATAACACGAAAGGTTGCTACATGTTCCTACATCACACTTAATAACTAAGACAAAGATGTTTTTTGTGTGAAATTGTCATCATCATTGGCCAATAACATAGGAAACAAAGTCCAACAAAAACCAACATGCTCTTCCACAAACATGAATACAAAACCTATAAAGCTCTCTCTTCCATTGACTAAAAGTTCATGTTTGAATGTAAATCTGTAATCAAGTCTCATTTATAATTTACAACCAGCCATTAAAGAAGGTTTGACTTTAATGCCGCTTGTCTTTAGATAAGGTTTACACAGGAGGACTTTGAGAGATCAGATTAGAGGGGTGTAAGAGCTTGGAGTAAGTAGCACTTTTCCAGACCAGTGGTAAAGTTTGTGAAAGACCAGACAGAGAATAAGGGCAAGGTAACATCATAGATATCAGGAGTGATCGGAACAACTAGAAAAAAGAAAGTAATATTCGTCCCAGAGCTGCTGTATGATGTGCCGCCCGCAAGGACCATATGAGGCGCCCACAGCCCTGTTCTAAAAATAGCACAACTCAGCACCAGTGAGCTGCGTCTAAAAAATATTTTTAATTAATTATTTTTTAATCACACTTGCATTTTTATGTATATGAAAGTGACAAGATCTTTACAATAAAATAATCAAAAATATTTGTATAATACATTAAAGACTAGATCATTTAGTCGTACTCGACCTATTCTAGTTCAAAGGTGAGTGCGGGAACAGCAATGATGGGGAGCTGAATGCACGTTCTTACCCCAAAAACAAGGAAAGAAAGGAAAAAGGAAGAGAACTTGTTATTTTCACAATGAATGGGAGGAAGAATTATTTTGAACGAAGCCGGCAAAGAACTCCAAAAAGCAACCAAAGCATGTTTAGAGCGGCACATTTTCTGATAAAGAAGAAGAAGGCCGGACGGATACATTTTCAAAGAAGCAATGATGATTATTGCCAACACTGTATTTAAAGACGGGAAAAATGGAACCGATCTAATCTCCACTCTCTCCGATGTCCAACTGGGGGCGTCGACGATGACTAGACGGGTGTCAGCTATGTCCACTAACCTGGCCGAGCAGCTGGACCGGGATCTGGCGCGGTGCAGGTGCTTTAACATCCAGTGCGACGAGTCCGTGGACAACAGCAGTACAACACAGCCGCCAGTCTTTATCAGGATGGTGTTTGAAAATTTATCCACAAAAGAAGAACTCCTGGCACTATAGACAACTACGAGGGGAGTTGACGTTTACAACGAAGTGAAGAAGTTTGTCACACAGAAAAAGGTACCACTGGAAAAGCTAGTTGTGCTGAATACAGACAGGGCTCCTGGTGTAATCGGCCAACATGCAGGTTTCATCGCGTACAATAAAAGTGACTCAGGCTTCCCAAAAGTTGCCACTGTATTATTAACCAGCAGGCGTTATGTGCAAAAGTGATTGGCTTTGAGCATGTGATGACTCCCGTTGTGAAAATCATCAACAGCATCCGCTCCAAAGCGGAACAGCACAGGATATTGTAGGTGCTATTGTAGAAGATGTCAGCAGAATATGGGGACCTGCTGCTACATACAGAAATCCGATGGCTGAGCAGAGGAGGAGTTTTGCTTCATTTTCTGTCCATTTTTGTTGAAATCAAGGAGTTCATGTAATCCAAAGGAGAAGACCTCTTACCTGCTAGAGGACACAGAATGGACACCTGACCTCGCATTTCTAACGGCCATTACTGGGAAAGTAAACCACTTGAACGGCAAGCTGCAAGGCAAATGCATTTAAAGCCAAGATGGACTTTTTCTCTGTGCATTTACAGAGCAATAGAATGCTGCACTTTCCCTCTTTGTAGTTATTACTGAAAGACAATGCTTCTGTATATGAGGCATTGGACGAAGTTGCAGAAAAGGACATAAAGAGACTTGGAAAATAATTTGAGGATATCTTTTGTGACCTTGATCACCTTGAGCCATGTGTCTCATTCATCTCCAATCCTTTCATTAACAAGGACATTACTGACATTGCTGAGCAACTTAGTGCAACGTTCAACTTGGATGCTGGACTGGTGGAGATTGAAATTGAAACATTGCAAAATGACCTGCACCTCAAAGCCCACCAGGCTGCACCAAACTTTTGGAGCCTTGTTGACACAGAAAAGTACAGGGGTGTAAGTGCAGCAGCTATGAAGGTTGCCAGCCTGTTTTGTTCAACCTATCTCTGTGAATCAGCATTTTCTGACATAAACTTCATCTAGAACAAATAAAGAACCCTCCCCACTGATGCACACCTGCAAGACTCACTCAGGGTTGCAGTGTGAAGTTACACACCAGCCTACAATACACTGGTGAACAGCATGCAATGCCAGTCTTCCCGCCAACAAAGAAAGAGATACCAGATGGTGTCAGTTGCAAAGCTGAATCAAAAATAGAATACATTGTGTTCAATTTAATAGTGTTCATGAAATGTAACCGATATAATTTTATAAAAATGCAGCAGACTTGGTCATTAGTTCAAAATGTGATTAGATGTATTTTAAATATATAAGTTGATTTTTCTTAAACTTTACATAATTGATAACTTTTTCATACAAGGTGCAATACATAGTTAATGATTTGTAAAAAAAAAGGTTTTGTCACTGGCAAGTGTCTTCACATAGATGAGTGTCATTAATCATTAATAATAATATATAGCTAAAGGCAACCTGAGCAAAAGGGTGCAAACTTGGTACCCTTCGTATGACTCAGTACCCATGAAGTAGCCCTCAGGTTCAAAATGGTTGGTGACCCCTGACTTAGAGACTTTAGACTCTCTTTTATTGTCGTTGCACAGAAAAAACACCTCAGAATTTCAAATATTATTAACAACCCATTGCTATATACATATATATATACATATATATATACATATATACTGTATATATATATATACATGTATGTATATAGCAATGGGTTGTTAATAATATTGGTATTATAAGGACATTATTTACACATGTTGTACATGTGTGGAGGAGCTGGCTCCTTCAGTGGCAGGCTCAGGCACCCCCAGTGTAGGACGGAGCGTTATAGAAGGTCCTTCATCCCAACTGGTGTCAGGATATTTAACTCTTTACTTTAAATATCCTGATGTTAATCCGTAGTGTGTTTTTCTTCTCATGTGTTTTTATTTTATTTTTTTATTTTATTTTATTTTATTTTATTTTATTTTATTTTATTTTATTTTATTTTATTTTATTTTATTTTATTTTATTTTATTTTATTTTATTCTGTTAATAGTGTTAATAATTTGTATATTTTTAAGATCATTTTCTTTTATTTTATAATCTCTTTTATTATTTCTTTTTTTCCTTGCACTTTATTTTCATTGTGCTTTTGTAAAAGTGTGTTTCCCCTCTGGGGATGAATAAACGTTTTCTATTCTATTTATTGAACAGGGTTCAATATTTCATTTAAAAAGTGGGAAAAGATACAGAGAAGAATGATATGGATGATCTTTATAAGTTACATAAAGTTGTTATTACGAAGTGATTACAAAATGTTTATGAAAATATTGATATAAAAGAATGTAGAGGAAAGAAAAAATAATAATAATGAGTGTAGTTCCACGATATAAAGGTCCTCCATAAGTAACATTAGTTTCAGATGAACATACATTGCATTATTATTATTTTCTGCGACTACAAAAATCCACAATAGGAAATCAAGGCAAACCTAATTTTATTGCTGTATTCTAATGAAAACGCCCCGTATTTGGTTTTGAAAAACCTGCCATGCATATTGAAAAAAATACAAAAAACATTGGTCAGTGTAACTTTTGGTCATTGGATTTTCAATGATAAAATTGAAGGGGGGTGGGGAGGTGGTCTCTCTGTTGTTTTGTCTGTCTGTGTGTTACAACGTCTTCTGCTTGTCTGCTTATTTGTCTTTGTGTCTCTCCATTCCTTATACTTCCAAAGTGTCTTCATAATGATTTGTATAAACCGCCTCTCTAATATAAACTAAATATTCAGTATAGTTGGTGGGTTTACAAAGATCTTTAATGACAACGTCACCAACACAACATTTATGTAACAAATGAAGACTGAGAAAGTAATATTGATTCATGGTGAGGTTGATGAATAGTTCTTAGCATGGATCCACGTGTTTCTGATGCACGTATACCTTTTGTGGCAAGATACCCCTTCATCATCCTTCTACCTAGATGAAAGCCAATTCACATTTATAATTACATTAGATTTCTTGAACAATTTTTGATCTTTGATACTTTTTTTTATCATTTAATTTTCAGACGTTTACATTTCAGCATTTAGACATACAAGCAAACAACCCTACATATACACACACTAAAATATGCAGAAGTTTTTACCTCAGTGATAGATTTTGCAACCTCGATCTCCAAGTGTGAGTCAGCCCCCTTAAACTAGGACAATTTTCAGCACAAAATCTTCTTATGATTCGGGCTGAAAATCCTCTTTGGGGTCCTCTTTTGCCATTGTTTTGTTTTTTAAATGAAAATTGAATAACCAAAAGACACAAGGACCACAGACCTATGATCAACTTCAATTTATAATTTCCACTGGTTGTGTCTTTTTCTACTAGCATATCTTTAAAATAAGGGAGGGATAGCCTATAAACATTGAATATCTAATGTGAAAATGTTTTCTCATAAAGTGAAACCGTTTTACCTTGAAGTAAAAAAAAAGAAAAGTAAAACATTCTTTGTCAGTTTGGGAGTTAGCAGAGTTGAAGAAGAAAGAAACAGAGTATTGGATAGAAATTATCAATTAAAAGTTCACCTTTTTGCATGGTTTTCCCAGAAGTGTACGAGTTCCAAGAGTCTTTGTGGAGTAATATTGCACCATCTGCTTCAGAGTGTCAAATTGTGCCGTTGTTTCTGACACATAGTAGGCCCCGCTCTCTGTTTCCCTCAGTTTGTAATGAATAACTCTCCCAATGTCAAGCACTGCAAACAAATTAAGTATCAAAAAATCAAACAAACGCTGACATGAATGTTAAAATCAAAACAAAATAACTGTTAACATCTAAGGTACAATCTGCAGTAAGATATATGAAACACTGCTAGTATAATTGAATATAAATTGAATGTACAAAAACACTGAATTCTGTTTCAATGTGCTGGTGTCCAAATAATAGAGCATTTTAATACATTTGAACTAGAGAGTGAGGGGTGTTGCCATCTTTGAGTCACTACTGATCTACTGAAACTAAATCCCAAAGCTTTTTTATAAGCTTTATATATTTAATCTGACTTACATTTGTGTTGTGTACTGTGTGTTATATCCATATTTATCCATCTAGCTTTGGGTCATCCTTGCTCACACTGTAAGCTAACCAACTCTAAGTAAGTTTTTAGATGGGTGCCAAAACCGTAATGGTATTAGTTTTGACAGACTTTACTAACCAGACTCAATCAGAATCAACACAGATATTTGTGCCTTATTTCAGTTTTCTTCTAATTAATCCTATTTTTTCTTCTTTGTCAAATTTAGCTGGAGTGGTGTTTTACATATTATTTTGTCACAATGGGGTTTATTTCAACCATCAAGCTAACATACAAAGGGATTCCCCACGCTGTCTTGGACAACAGCTTATAGCACTCAGCACATTGCGGAGCTGGTAGGGAAGGCCCAGAAGAGGCTATACTTCCTGAGGGTTCTCAGGAAAAATAACTCACTGAGAGACTTCTGGTATATTTTTACAGCAGCAGCAAAAAGAGCGTCCTGAGCTACTGCCTCTGTGCATGGTTTTCCAGCTGCACAGTGGTACAGAGGAAAGAGGGTCACACACACTGTCCAGCAGATAGTCGGTGGTAGTCTCCCCTCACTGGAAGAGCTTCATAACTCCTGTTGCCTCAAGAGTGCCGACAGGATCCTCCTAGACCTCTCTTCCCCCGGAAATGGAATGTTAGAGCGTCTGCCTATATCACGGACAAACAGACTCAAAAAACAGCTTCTACCCATCCGCCATAGTTTTACTCAATGCTGCTAAATAACTTATAAACTCTGCTTGATAACTTATTATACCGCAAGTGCAATATAAAAATCCTAGCCATGTGAAATATTTCCAGGCCGTTTGTAGGTGGAACCGTCTGTTTGGTGTTGTAGTATTCTTACAATTCTTCTCTTTTATTTAATTTATTTTAAAGTAACTTTAAACTTCTCTCCAGCCCTGAATGTGGAGACTTTTTTAATCTCGTTGCTCAACGTGTTGAACAATGACAATGAAGTTTTCTGATTCTGATGCTGAAAAGGAACCATTCCCACACTCCATCAAGGCCACAGGTCTGATGCTACTCCTGGGGCTGTGATCAAAGTTTGAGATTAACAGTTGGAAGAATTACCCATCTTGACCACCTTTGTAGAAAGCATGATGTTATCTATGTAATCAATATGGCCAAACATAGTTTAATTTCCCAACAAATGATCAGAGAGTAAATCGCTTTATTTAATGTTTTCTGCGACACAACTCCAGACAGAGTAGACAGCTGTGTGGTAAAGTCCTGGTAAATAGACTGAAGGTTACAAACATTCTATTTGACACTCGTAGTCAGTCAGTGGTACTTTCCAGTCTAATTATTTCAAGTGTGCATGGTGATGGGTGTGAACACATGCAGAGATTTATGTCATAGTTTGAGGCCAGACTTTTCTACTTTGTGTTGCCCTATGCAGTCATGTTGGTCAGTAATGTCCCCACACTTCTAGATCTAGTGCCTCAGACAGGTGTAGAAGAGAGGCAATCAATGACAAGGCGTATTTATTAAGAACCTACTGAAAAGCTGTGTAACATGTTTACCACATGATTACAGTGGACACTGGTCCAGTTAGAAGTCAGAAGCATAATCTCAGAAAAGCATAGATAAACTCTCAGTTACTGCAATAACACAGCCCAAGGCGTTTTCAAGCCCAATCTGAGAGTTACCTGCCCAAAACTTACAACATTGGTTTGAGAACATCAGGGAAATGAATGGTTTGGCCAAGAGATACTTGATTGTCGGAGATCTTCAGAGGGATTAATAATTGAAAAGTCAATCCATCTATCAACATATATATACTTTATAACACAAACAAATTGTTATTAGACAAGGGAACAAAGGAAGCTCTTCCTATGCCATAGCAGTTCAGACTTAAAGTAATGGATTTGGGGAGTTCAATTTCATTGACAGAATATACACATTTTAAATAGCTCTCAGGTGTATTCCAAACCAAGACGAGTGACAGGGGGTCTACATCTTTTGAGAGTGATTTGGGTGAGTTCCAACCCTGAAGCTGACCTGTGTTAAAAGGTCTTGAGCAGATGACCACAAAGGCAAAAGCTGAATACATTGCTACTGTCCCAGAAGGGTTAATATGACTTTCGGTATGACACAGAGGCCAGTTAACAAATGCTGCACCTTGAGCATAAAGTGCCGCTGTTACATCTGGTGCAGCCATTTGTTTAATGTAACTGCACATTGTCCTTTTTAAAATAAATAAACTCCCGACAAGTGTGGGCAAGTTACTCAAGATCAAGTTCAAGTTCAAGTTCAAGTTCTTTTATTGTCAAATATGCATGAATCGAGACATACAGCATAAATGAAATTGTGGTCCTCTCTGACCCATGATGCAAAACATGAATACGGTTGAAAGGACATTAAATAAGACATTCAAGAAAATAAATAAAAATAAATAACTAATCTCCCCGTATATTGCACAGTGAGGTGTTGAGTCCCAACTGGTCCAGTTTGAGGATGAGCTGCTGGGGGATAATGGTGTTGAATGCTGAGCTGAAGTCAATGAACAGTATTCTGATGTATGAGTCTTTAGTCTCCAGGTGGTTGAGGGCTGAGTAGAGGGCAGCAGAGATGGCATCATCATTCGAGCGGTTAGAGCGTTGTATTCCTTGTGGTGTTGACTGTTTGAGCACCGAGGTGGAACATGGTAGTGTGCTCCTCAGGACTCCCATCAACATTTGTTCAGGTGACATATTCAGTAACTGGTGTGTTCCTGAGTGATGACATGACCATATGTAAGTCTGTACCAGTCTGGGCTGCTTTTTAAGTGAATGTTTCACTGTTTTGATCGCACGCTCAGCCATTCCATTCGAAGAGGGAAAACCTGGGCTTGAATGAGTTAGTTTAAACTCCCATGGATCAGCAAACGTTTTCATCTCGTAACTTGCAAATGGCACATGATCACTTATTACTTCTTTTGGAATTCCATGCCTTGCAAAAACTACCATTCTCTGTATTAGTGCTGCTACTGTTTTGTTCGGTAAGAGTAGATAAGAGTGACCATTTAGCTCAAAGATGACCACTCCTACTTTCATTCATGGCAACTCGAGAACTTCATGTGGAAGAAGTGGCTCAGGCTGGTTCCTGGGCTGCAACTGCTGCAACTGCTGACGCAGCAACACTTCTTCACCATCATCTTAATGTCCCTGGTCATGCCAGGCCATCAGATTTTACTGTTACTTGCCTGCCATACACATACTGATGGATCCTCTTAGCTGCAAACACGATTGCTAATAACTCCTTCTTGATCTGTGCGTACCTATTCTTAGTATTTGAGAGTGCACGTGAGGCATAACAGACTCGACGACCACCTTGGATCAGACACGCCCCCAGCCCATCTTTTGAAGAGTCTGATTGAAGTGTAAGCGGCTTTTTGTTATCATAGTACCTCGACACTGGAGCTTGTGTGGGTGTTTCCTTAAGCATATTTAATGCCTGGCTGTGATGAGAACACCACTGCCACGTAGCATCTTTCCTCAGCAGCTCCCTGAGAGGTGCAGTGAGTGAATCTTCATTAGATATATACTGTGCAAGGGATTTGATCGTATCGAGCAAACGCTGAAGACTCTGTTTGTGTCAGGGTGCAGAACGGAGAAACCCAGGCGCAGAGTTCAATTGTCGAAACTTGATTTTATTACGAGGGGAAGGCAAAGGCGTAATCCAACAGACCAGAATTTGGCAACAAGAGGCAATAACAAGGGCAAGGCAAACTCTGTGTCAAGGGGCAGGAACAGGTCCAATACGAAAACAGGCAGGAAAGAAGTACGAATACTTAGCATGAGCATACGGGTACTATACAATGATGACGTCAAGACGAGGACGAGACAGAGAGTGGGGGGAGCAATCAGCAACAGCTGGGGGCGGGACGAACAAGACACAGCTGGGAACAATAACTACTCAGACAGGGGGGAAGTAAGACTAGCACAGACACAGAAGGGAGCTCATTTCACAATAAAACCGGAAACACAAGGAGGAACATGTAGACTCATGACAGTTTGTCTCAAGCTTACAGCTGACTTTCGCAAGCTTACAGCTGACTTTCGTATCTCCCAACACCGACCGTTTCATGCCACATTTTGCTTTCATCAATTCTGGAACCTTTTTTTTTTTATGATTCCATTGTACAGTGTCTCAAATTCACTCTAAATGTTATTTAAAGATCTTGTTTTGAGAGTGCTCTTTTCAGTGCTGGCTCTGCAAACCTTTGCAAAATGATTGTTTTTCCCACACTTGTGGCAAATGAATGTTCCTTGTTTCTTTTCACATGTGTTCATTTTACTCCTTTTAATCGACTCACTCAGTTTGTCTCTTATCATGTCATCTTCAGATCTTCCAAACTCACAGTCTTTTCTGTTCTGGCGAAGTTCTGTGATGAATCTGTCCATTGATATACCAGCTGGTCTCTGTCTCAGTCTTTGAAAGCTGTTAAAGTTTCCTTCACAGTTGGCTCACCTTCAGTAGAGTTAACGGTGAGCGTGTTATACACTTCCACTGCTTCCTCGCCAACCGAATGTAACAAAATGGCAATTTTGACACTCTCCTCTTTATCTATTGCCCCTGATGCCACCATATATACAATGACGGCAAAGGCTTGAACTGCTTCATCTTGTATGTTAGCTTTCCCTTGCTAACGGCTGCTATCACTCTCCAAGCGTCTGCCTACTCCGTGCTACCCACTTCTGACACCATGTCGTGTCTCCAATAGTAGAGGCGGGACTTAAGTGGGTTTGTATAACTCCGTTATGCAGTGACAATGAAAACAGGTTGGAGCACGAACAGTTTACTTCAAGTCACACGCCATCAACACACTGAACCAATCGAACACCGAATGATCAATACAATCACAACAGTGATGTTCGTCGTTATTATAGTTAAACTGACCTGAGAGTGCGAGAGCTCCTGGTCGGCTTTCACGGTTCCTGATAAGAAAGGTTCCGGGTGCATTCCCTTCAGCCAGCAGCATGTTCTCTGCACCCGACCTAGTGATTTGAGGAAAATACCAGCTGCAGCAAAAAGGTAACATCAGTTACACATCTACCTCACTCAATCATTCAAAATGACAACATTTATATCTTAACATCGTACAATTGAAAAAACAAAAATGAGTAAAATTCAGTGTCCTGAACATAACATACTCTTTGATGACTGAAAGTTATGATCGAATTAGAGCTGTATTCACTGCAGATACTTCGAAGACGATGGTCATTCTTAATAATTATCAAAGTGAGCATGAGTGTTTCTCTGCACCCCCAATTATTAATATAAGGTGACTAGATGTCCTTTTTCTGAGGAACTTAAGTTGCATTTGCATGTTTGTATTGATAATATAAATATTAATGTATTCTTCTCAAATCTTTTTGCCTCGAAATTGTGTCGACACAGTCTTAAAGAATCTTCTGGCTTTTTTCTGTCAAGAAATAATTTGCTTCTACACACAGACGACAATTTTGACAGTACAGTCGGAGATGTTAATTTGGCATTTTCATAATAATTTACTTTATAGGCCAGTAGACCCAAGTGGAGTGTACAGAAACAGGCGTACACTCAACCCAGAAGACGTTGCACTCATAAAAATATTCAAATAAATCTGTGCGTACGCACAAATCTAGGTACTTTTCTTTTGTGCATCCAAAACAATGTGGAAATAGATAGAATAATCTGTGATTTCTTCTCAGTGATAAGAAAAAAACCAAAATGAAAGCATGGATTAGAATTCACTTTTATTAATTAATAATGTTTAATTTTATCTTAACTGATCCAGCACTACAGAACAGAAGCACCCTTGAAAGATGTCTGCCTGAAAGTGTCATAGCCAAATTTAAGGAAGCAATTCCCTCAGTTTTCAGTACAAATTCTAGTCTTAGTGTATCCATGAGAGATATATCTTAGTGTATCTCTCTAATGGATGCTCAACTCATAGTACAATGACATTCGTAAAGACGATTAATTTTACCAAGGCAGGCAAGATAGTTTAAAATATAGAAGTAAGCACTCCGGACAGCCAGAGCCAGCTATTACCCATAACTTATAGAGTAACCCAAGGTTCTTATTTAGCACTGTAGCCAGGCTGACACAGAGCCATTATTCCAGCGAACAGTCCATTCCTCCAGATCTCAGCAGCATTGATTTCATTAACTTCTTTAATGAAAAAATATTGAATAGTATTCAACGTAGCACTATTAGGCGCATTATAAGGCGCACCTGCAATGAATGGCCTATTTTCGAACTGTTTTCATAAATAGGTCGCACCAGAATATAAAGCGCATAGAATAAAAGATACAGTCAAACGTTTGACTGGGGTTGCGTTACGCATCCACTAGATAAAGCTGTGCTACAGGGAATGTCAACAAAACAGTCAGATAAAGTCAAACTTTAGTAAGCGTTCTGACAACTCCGTTCACTCCCATGGTAATGATGTTCAAATGATGTTTAAAAGGCTTCAAGCAGCAGCGTGCGGGACTGGTTTTGTGAGCAGACAAATGTTGAGTGCGCAACAGAGAAGTTGAGCGCGTGTATGACATGTTGAACGCACGTGTATGACTGGTTGAGCGCGCAGCAGAGTGATTTTGAGTGTACAACAACCAAGCCATGCAGGTATTTCACATTTAATAGAAAATATGACCAAAGATTATTGTTCCTTTGCTATGGGTAAAAAAACCTAAAAAAACATCCTTTGAATTGTTCAGGGGTTTATACTCCTATCAAATCTGGATCAGGATTTTGTGCATACCTTATCCTAAGGGGCAGTTAGAAATTACACCCTAAATTGTTGTACACGTGCCCTTTGAAACTTCCTGCAGCTGTAGATTATACACTCTTCAGAGGTAATAAAGCCATAAAATGTTTGTGTCCTGGTTCATTTTACCACTGTATCACTAATTACTAGTTAAACATTAGGTACAAATATGCCAATGATTATTTTTCATTGTTTTATAATAGTACCTGTGCTTTTTTACCTGCTCACTGAGTATACTTTATCACTGAGAAACTGACTCAGACTTGATTTTGAACATTATGTTTCATATCATGGTTTATACAATGTTCTGTGATTGTTCCAGCTGCAATGTATATGAATAATCGATTTCTGGTTATTACTGCTATCAATAAAATGTACTTCCTGGTTCTTACATATGTAGCGACAAACCTGGGATATTTTAAGGTCAGCTGAATTGCTGCACAACTCAACTTCAACAGGAATGTCTTTCTAAGTAAGCAAGAAAGCTTAAATTAATATATTACAATGTAATAATACTACTAATAATAATAATTAAAAACGCAAAAGTAAATAAACAAGAATAGACATCAACAAAGTCACAGTTCAGTGTTCTCCCGGCCTCACTCAACATCCTGACAGGTTTCAGAGGAAGGCTCAAACCCAAACAAAACCCCAAACCCGAAAAGTTAATAAAATAAAAAGAAAAAAGAAAAACAAAGAATGAAAAGAAGAGCCAGCAAAGTAAGTAAGTACATAAGTAAGTAAGTAAGTATTTGTAAAGCGCCTTTCTCAGACCATCCACAAAGCGCTTTAACAATCAAAAACATGTAATTTGGTCAGAGCGAAGTAATGAAAACATACTTGCTTAATATTCTGATCAAGGAAACAGGCTGTTTGTCATATGCCATACCTACCAGTCAATTTCTTCGGATCCCATGTGAGAGAGGAGACACACGTTGCTCACCTGACTGCATCGGTAAAACTTCTGCACTAGGAGAGAGGGCGTTTCCTTCAAGCAGCTGCATTGTACTGATTGGCTAGAGATATTGATGTTAATATATAATCCAGACATGTATATGTAGGTAGGTAGGTAGGTAGGTAGGTAGAACTTTATTGATCCCTCAGGAGGTCTCCTTTGGGAAATTGTTTGTTTTCCAATTAGCCACAGCAATACAGCAATTATTCATAAAAAATAAATTAAAATAAAATAAGAATGGTCTGGATGTATGACTCTGTTCTGATCTAAAGGTATTGTCTGGAATAAAAGACTGCCTTGATCTACATTGTACATATGAATCTTAAATTAATAAGATGAGGATGAGACTGTGGGAAAGATATAACTGTTGAGGCATTTCTAGTAGCACTCTTCTCCTGATGGGTAGATTCTAGGGGTGTGCATCTCTGAAATATAAGACGATTCGATACATATCTAGATAAATACATAGATAGATACGGTTCAGGACCAGAGGAGAGAAATACTTCCAGACTATTGCTCTTAAGCTCTTTGCGCTTGATGGATCTACTGACTCATTCAAGAAACATCTAAAGACTTTCTTATTCGTGCAGGCTTTTCCCTGATTTTCTGGGACTCCTGTGTTTTTCTCTGTGTTATCTTGATCTTTTTAGTATATATTTTTTGTGACCCTGGTTTAGAAAAGCGCTCTATAAATACAAATTACTTACTTACTTACTTACATGGGGTACGAAACAATTCAGTAACGATACATTTTAAAAACAAACAATTCGATTCGATAGGATTTGATCCGATCCGATTCGGTACGATTCAGTGCAATATGATGTAATTCGATGAGTCTGTGTACATTCTCATTTGTCCAGGTCAAAGGCATCGCTATGCAATTGAATCGGGTCAACTGGACTTTTTTTTTGTCTGTGAAGGCGTTTCGCTCTTATCCAAGTGGCTTCATCAGTTGGAGAGACTAGCAGGCAAGTCTGACTAGTCCGCAGACACTGACAAAAACCAAGTCCAGTTGATCTAATTTAATTGCCTAGAGAGTAATCCCATATAGTTCCTTGTTTAAAGTAGACATTTTACGTTATGAATGATCCTAAATCAATCCTAAAAATGTGATATTGTTTACCTTCATAGTGATAAGTTTAACATTACACATAACATTTTGGGCTCTAGCTTCAAAATGTGGGTAGCCTTGTTGGGCATACTGCTGTACATCAGCAGCGAAGGTGCCCAAGCTCTCACCTTCTTGTAGATGGCGACTGGCCAACTGCTCTCTACTCTGGTCAGCATGCCTTGAGGCAGCTCCTCTTCTCCGTTCATCTTCTGACACTAATGTAGCGAGATGTAGTGAGCTGCAGTCAAAGAGCACATGGCTTTGTGTCTTTTCCACACTGCCACAGATAGGTGATTTTATTTGAACAGCCGTTCAGGGTGGTATTCAATAAAAGAACATGGTGGGAGAGACTTAGGCCCGGTTCCCATTCTCAGTTTGAGCCCTACCACTAGCCCTAGCCGCTTGCCATCCCGTAGGCCCTTTGCATCACCTTACAATAAAGTGTGGGAT
This sequence comes from Callionymus lyra, assembly GCF_982586985.1. Lineage (NCBI taxonomy): Eukaryota > Metazoa > Chordata > Actinopteri > Syngnathiformes > Callionymidae > Callionymus > Callionymus lyra. The sequence continues at coordinate 794,948 of NC_141834.1, forward strand.
TTGGGCCGGCCTACCCTCCGGTAAGCTGAGCTAAAGCAGGATTTTCGCCAAGTGTTTGTTTCATTAAAATGTTTGTAATTGAACATTTGTATTTATTGTACCAATATCAATGTAAATATGTATTTAGAATGACAACACTAGACATTGTAAAAGAAAATCTTGTATTTGACCAAACACTGAGACACTTAACACGCAGAACCAAAATAAAGTGCAACAACCAAATAACAATAGTCCTTAAATAAAATAATGCTTAAATATATAGAAAAACAAACACTAAAGAAAAATACATTTTGTATTTATTTTCTCAGAGAGAATTTCTTTGCTTGTGGCCTCGTACTCTTCATGCCTCATTTGCTGCTCCTCCAAGTACCGCCATTCTTCATGCTTAGCCTCCTCTTTAAGAAAGTCCAACACTGGATTTCCCCCCACCTTTTTTTAGCTGGCAAGGGTGTTGCCGGGCTTGAAGCTGGGGACCCTGGAAGACCGGTGACAGAATCTGGACGTGTTGGGACCTGGGGCGAGTACTGGGTGTAGGAGCTCCCAAGAAATAACAATACTTCACATGAAATACACAAACAATAGTATCTTCACTGTTACTCTTAAAAGTTGATTAGCATGGAATATCGTCGAAGATTGAATGCATACTCACAAGCTGTGTCAACGGTAGCATCTTCACCGTGTGTTTATATTTTATCAGCATGGAATATCAGCAAAAACAATGCTTTAACATGAATTTTATGAGGACACACTAGTTTCAAAGCAAGAATACTCACATTTATGTACTGAAAGGCTTGTCTGGCTCGCCATTGTTCTCACTCCTTCACAGCACTCGGTTTTGAAGTGTGGCTGCGCCCTCACTCGCTTAATAGGGCTACCTGGGACTACTTTTAAAAACTCCTACTTCACGGAAAATAGAAGTGGGTCTCGGCTACACTTTGCACGCACGCGCAAACGTAGTGTTAGGGCCGAGTGGTAGGGCTCAAAATGAGAAGTGGAAACGGGCCTTAATTCTCCCACCTCAATAAGGTTTGGTGCACTCGTGAACATGGAGCAAGTAGTGCCAGTCCATTTTACTTGGGCATCTTGACCATTGACTTGTGTGGCGGCGTAGTCGTCCACGTAGTCACTCCGGACGCTAACGTGGACCTGCCGGGCTTCACCACCGTAAGAGCGGACAGAGACGCACATGCTTGCGGGAAGTGCCGTGTAGGAGGGCTCATCATGTATGTGAATAAACGCTGGTGTAGCCCGGGACACGTTATTGTGAAGAAAGTCTTGTATTGTCAGGATTTAGAAGGGTTGGCTGTCAGCCTGCGGCCATACTATCTACCACGCAATTTCAATCACGTGATGTTTACATACCGCAGAGTGCTGCGCTTCCATCTGTCTGTGAGAAGATTCACAAAATGGACTTCAGAATCAGCATCCTGACGCTTTTATTATCATCTCTGGGTATTTTAATCATGCCAACCTGGACTCTACACTGCCTACTTTCCAACAGACGGTGGATTGTCCCAATAGGAATAACAAGGGGATTCCAGAGGGGCGACATAGCTCAGATGGTAGAGTGGTTGCCTGCAGTCCAAAAGGTTGCAGGTTCAATCCCAGCTCCAGACAAGCTTGTGTCGTTGTGTCCCTGAGCAAGACACTTTACCCTGATTGCTCCTGATGGTAGACTTGACGCAAGTGTGCAGCCTACTCCCATCAGTATGTGTGAATGGCTGTAAAAAGCACTACCAAATTTCCCCTCGCGGGACTAATAAGGGATTCTAAAAAAAAAAAAAGAAAGACAATTGACCTTCTTTATTCCAACTTGAAGGATGCGTACAAACCTCTTCCTCCACTTACAAGGTCCGGTCATAACCTGGTCCACCTTCAGTCACAGTACACTCCTGTGGTGCAGACACAGACTGTGACCACTAGGACAATCAGTAGGTGGACACCAGCTGTGGAGGACACCATCAGAGACTGTTTTGACACCACATACTGGGATGTGCTGCTTAAGTCTCATGGTGAGCACACCGAGGGTCAGACACTCAGTAACAAAGGAGGTCAAGGATTTCCTTAACAGGAAGAAAGAGGCTTTCAGGAGCAGGGACAGGGACACCATGAGGTCAGCACAGCAGGAGGTGATGCGATGCTTGAGGGAGACAAAGGACACCTACAGGAGGAGGATGGAGGAGTACCCAAATGGAAAATAAATAATAGAGGTCTGGGGTGGTGTTAAAACAATCACCGGACACAAGACCAAGTCCTCTCTGACTGCAGTGGACACGGTGGAGGAAGCAAACAGTCTCAGCAACCTTTTCAACTGGTTTGAGCAGGTCACCTCACCTTCACTGCAGCCCGCGTCTCAACCGGTCACCTTCATAGATAGATAGATACTTTTTTTTTATGTGCCCCCCTCAGCTCCACACAACCGCTCCAGTATGTATTCAACATCAGTCTGCATTGTTCCAGTCCGGAAAATGATCCGGCCGAGCGAGCTGAATGATTACAGACCGGTGGAACAGACTTCACAGCTGATGAAGACAATGGAGCAGCTGGTCCTTAAATATCTCGGGCCACAAGTCCAGCAAGCACAAGACCTCCTGCAGTTTGCCTACTGCCTACTGCCTACTTGCCTACGGCCTTCACTGCATCGGACCTACTGCCACCTGGATAAGAGAAGCTGCTCAGTGAGGATCCTGTTTTTGGACTTTTATAGTGCCTTTAACACCATCAAGCCCACTCTGCTCCAGGACAAACTGACAAAGATGCATGTGGATCCTGGTCTGGTCTCATGGATCTCGGGCTAGCTCACTGATCGACCACAGTATGTCAGGCTGAAGGACATCACGTCTGACACTGTGGTGTGCAGTACAGGAGCACCACAGGGGACAGCACTGACCCCTCTCCTCTCACCATATATACTTCAGACTTCTGCTATAACTCCGAGCTGAGTTTCGTCAAGTATGCTCATGACACTGCCATTGTTGGATGCATCAGTGACAACAGGGAGGACGAGGACAGGAGTCTGATACGTGACTTTGTGGACTGGAGTGAGAGGAACCACTTGCAGCCAGGACAAACCCACGTCCATTGTCCATCAGAGGTGATGTGGTGGAGATAGTTCACAACTATAAGTACCTCGGTGTGTGGCTGGACAGTAAATTGGACTGGTCCTGCAACACAGACCATGTTTATAAGAAAGTTTAGAGTAGACTGTACTTTCTGAGGAGGCTTCAATCATTTAAAATCTACAGGAAACTCCTCTGCATGTTATACCAGTCTGTGGTGGCCAGTATCCTGTTTTATGCTGTGGTGTGTTGGGGTGGGAATGTGTCCAAGAGGAGTGTCAACAGGTTTGACAGGTTGATCAGAAGGGCTGGCTCTGTGGTTGGCATGAAGCTGGACCCACTGGTGACAGTTGCAGAGAGGAGATCACTGGACAAACTACTGTACTTTACTTTATGAGCACTTAATAGTTAATGTGTATTAGTACTTGACCTTAACATACTATTGCAGCAAATTATTGCTTTCGTTAGGAACCTTTTTTTTGCATGTTTCCGGTCGGACCGTTACTTGTGTTACAACAGTGAAAAAGGTGTTACAGTCTGTAAAAGTTTGTTCCTCCAGTTAATATCACATGGTTGGATCTGAATTATTTCGTGAAGAAGTCTCCAAATGTATTATTCTTCGTCCAACATCCCTGTCTGTATCTGACGTGTCCGCTATGAAGTGTTTGTTTCTGATATTCAAGGTCATCTCTGCCTCTCATCCCTCGCAGTCTCATCATTTATCATGAATCTAAATTAGTTTAAATAAGTTTGATAATTTGATATGATATGACGAGAACCACTGTAACACAGACCCACTTCATCCCTCAGTCTTCTCAGCAGGATCTGGTGATCAACTGTGTCAAAGGCTGAGGACAGATCCAAGAGAACCAGAACAGTGTATTTACCCGAATCAGTCGACATAATGATGTCACTGGACACTTTCAGTAAGGCTGTCTCCATAGAGTTTGTGATGTTTGCGGAAGCCGGACTGGAACTTCTCGTGGATGTCGCTCTGATCCAGAAAAAAAGACAGCTGCTCAGACACCATCTTCTCCAAGATCTTGGACAAGAAAGGGAGCTTAGTAATAGGCCTAAAATTACTGAGGTCAACAGAAGAAAAAAATAAATAATCCTGTATTATTTCTCCTACAATGGAATGTCGAGTTTTGTTTTTTGAATTTAGAGCCTATTGGATCCTTAAAGTGAGAAGTATGAAAAAACTTTACAAAAATAGTTACTTTTTCCTCCCAGATTGGATAAAATCATTGATAACCGGGATCGCTTCACACTGGTGCAAGGGTCATGGTTCAAACAATTCGAGGAGGGTCCATCGGTCCATGCAGCCGGTAATTTCAGACGGAACGTTAATCCAGACATAAAGTTGTTTCAGACGAGTACATTTTTTAAACAGCGCCATTTTTAAATACCTGTTTGCGAGCACTAATTTGTAACACATTCAAATGATAAACATGATTTTCATATCAAACGACAAAGCGTGATTAAATGTAATTAAACGGGGAGTTAGTTGAACGTTCAACACGCATTTAGTTTATTGATTATTAGAAACAACACAACTAGTTATTAAACATTGTTTTAAAGATACTTCTGGCAGATAATGGATGATCTAATGTGACTTAAATAAAAAATTACATGTTTTGAAAACTAAACCGCGCATGACAGGCAAGATATTTATGTCCTGCAGCAAGGGTTATTGTATTGCTAGGAACTTTTCACTCACTTATTTATTTTTACCATTATAGAGAATCCCTCAATCTTTTAAGATAAAAGTTTTTGCGTATTTTCTCAAAATCAAACATAAATGAGTGTTTATTAGTATAAAATCCTGAATAGTTTACCAAACATACACTAGAACACTGTACACAATATCTTAGGAGTTTCATTCTTTGTATCTGAATAAAACCATGCTAATATAAGGCTTAAATATGAGACACCTGCAACAGTACTTATCATCTGATGTATTAATTTTTGCATTGCTGTGAAGATTAATTTCGATGTTAACAACACATATATATTAATGACATTATTGAAAGACACAGTGGCACTGTTCATAAAACTTTATTTACATAAAACATCCAGACAACAAAAAGGAACAAACAAAACACCTAACCAACTATGAAATAAAAACTAATATCTCTGTCATCATGGTTTTTGTCCTGCAATGAATTGGTTAGACGTGGGTTCTTCACACAGTAATGCAATTTTGTAGGACTTGTCTTTCATGGAAGTCCCCAATGTTCACTATTTCCTTATTGTTGGGAAGACAAATATGTATTGGAAGAACTCAATGTTTGTTTAAAAAAAAAAACAGAGGTCAATATTTTCATGTACACATACTGCTGTGAAGTTGTATGGTGCTGCAAGGCGTACTAAAAAAAAATGTATATGAATTTAAAATACTTACAACCATGTCTTGCCATCAGCATGAAGACTCCACAGTCAAGCCCACCAATTTGTTGTGGAGTGTGCTATATAAATATATCCAGCTTTACCACCCTTTTTTTTTGCCAAACCTTGTTTCGCATCAGCTGCCAGGACATACTTTAGATGTGATCTTACTGCAAAGATAACAGATGTTAGCATTGTATGAAAAGGCCCATTGGATTTTTAGTACTGAACACACACCAAAGAGTATTAATACTGAATACATTTTTCTGTTATTCAACATGTTTTAAAGATGCACACATCCATGCAACATGCAACCATGACAGCTGTATCACCACAATACGGACAATAGTAGTGAGGTTCTGGTCTGCAGCCCACATCTGTGTATTGTATAGTCTGTCAAACATAAAAATGTAAACGGTTATACTTTAATGATGCAACATATGAGAAACTAACTAAAGATATACTGGATTGCTGCATTTGCTGTGGATAATTTGGAAAAAAACTATCCCTAAACCTGAAGGATCAATAAAGTTCTACCTAACCTACACACCTCCATGGAGGATTGCCTTTCTGAAGTGGCTTTGTATGTGCTGTTCAATTTTGTCCATCCGTGCTGGTCTGAATTTGGTGACCTCTCAACAAGGGCAGTAATAAAGCAAGCAACACTTGTTGCATTTCTCAATGGTCATTTGGTTGTTCTCCATCTGTATTGAGATGTGTAACTGAAGGGATTTAAAGCTAGTAAACACAGACAACATTTCAAATTAGGAACAGTAAGCTATATATATACAGTATATACTGTATATATATAGCTTGAACCTCAATAATAATTAATAATAATAATTCACCTATTTACTATTTAATAAACAAATACAATGTTGTATGCCTACATTTGGCTGAGGTTATATATCTAGAAAAACAAGTTAACAGAAGCATTGCTGAAACTACGTGAAAACGTTATGACATGAAATGACAGTAAACTTTTTAAAAAGCGTAGAACTTGTCATTTAACTACGTGTCATGAAATAACATTAAACATTTTAAAAAGCGTAAAAATTGTCATTTAATTACGTCTAAACGTTATGTGTGAAATAACAGTAAACATTTCAAAGACATTTTATTTTACCGTGTTGTCTGCCATGGTTGTCACAGTTTTAATTATTTTAGTCTTTCACGAAATAAAAAAGCGTAGTTAGTGAGGCCACTTTCGGAATTGGCCACGCCCTCAACGCTCGTCTAAATCCACTTCCTGTCTGTATCGACGTCGGTCTGAATCCTCTGCCGCTGAAGCTGGATATACTTGGACAATTCGGACAAATCAATTACAAAACAATTAATGTTTTATTGTGTAGAAGAAATTATTTACTATTTGTCATGTTGTTTCTATGTCTGTACTATGAGTTATGTTTGCTTGTTGTCTTGTCAAAAGTACTGCAGTAATTATAAAATAAATGTTTCACACAAATCAAAAAACATTATTTTGAATATTGGTTTTTGAATTTTATTACAAACGAATCACCATCACAAAAATACATTGACTGACCTAAAAAGTGAACAAAATACGAGTTGTAAAAATGAAAAGTGCATGAAGTGAAAGTTATTTATTCTTCTGTATATTTAGTAAAAGTAAAATGCTTGAGCTTCTGGAGGTTAACACACTTTAGATATAATGCAACAGAGAGAACCACAATAATCGCCCTGATGTTTAAACATTTAAATGGTAAATTTAGTTTATAAGCCCTGCCCAAAAATAGTTCTGCTGCCTTATCTCCCTTTGTGTGTGTTTGCAATTGTTCATTGTTGAGTTACAGCATTTTGGTCCCAGGATAATGAATATTTTTGCAGTTCTTCCTGTCGCATGTCCTGGTCATCTGTGAAGGAGAAATAATACAACTTTTAAAGGTTTTTTCACAGTTTTCTCATACAGATCTGAATATCTACTGTGATGAGTAACTGTATTTCCCCAATGTCAAACTTAAGGAGAAATAGGACTCATCTAAACTTTCTACATTTAGTTAGTGAATGATTTGGCGATAAAAAGTACACAATGGTACTGTATGACACACACTTCTTCACGAACGAATTCAGATCCAACCGTGTGACATTAACTGGAGGTACAAACTTTGACACATCGTAAAACCTTTTTCACTGCTGTAACAGAAGTGACGGTCCGACTGAAAACATGCAAAAGGAAAAAATTTCCTAGCGAAAGCAATGATATTTCTGCAATAGTTTATTAAAAAGAGATAATATAACGTTAACGTGCAAAACGAGAGCTAAAAAAAATAAAACAACTTGCATTTTCATCTTCTAAGCGTTGAATATACTCTTCAGGCTCCACTGCTTCATAAAAAGTCAGATTGACTTCAGGCGGATATGTACATCAGCCAAAACGTTTATTAACTACGTTATTAATGCGGAGATATCATTAAATATCTTGATCATATCAAAATAACATGATAAAAATCCAATTATTTTGTATTAAACTGCTGGAGATTAAGTAATGATTTAACAACTACATTTTAAAGTTCCGGCTTTCTTTTATGTCAAGATCTCTCACACTCGCTATCAAGTGTTCATGCTATTACATAAAAGATCTCTTTCACGCACAATCAAGTACTAATACACGTACTACTAAGTGCTCAAACAGAGTTTGATAGTAGATGTGAGCGAGTTTGATAGAAGGTGTCAGAGCGTTTGATAGTAGATTTGAGCGAGTTAGATAGAAAGTGTGAGAGCGTTTGATAGTAGATGTGAGAGAGTTTGATAGAAGGTGTGAGATCGTTTTATAGTAGATGTGAGGGAGTTTGCTAGGAGCGAGAAAAACTGAATCGTCTCAAATAGCCACTCATAGCCAACTAGTGCATCTGTCTGATTCAGTGAAGGCCACCCGTTGTAGTCTAGCTGCAGTATAGTTAGTTCTATAAATAATTGTATATTGGTTTAGCTGTAACTACTCGTTTGTGTTCTTAGTGAAGATGATGTTAATCCTAACCTGATGAATCTTTCCCCCCTAAAACCTATCCTCCATTTCTTAGTTACGCCCTAAACTCAGTGTGAAACCATACATGTCTCCTCGTTTCAAAGATCCACATTTATTGTATCAACATGCTGCACTTTAAACACTTTTAATTTATCACAAGTATTCTTTTACTTGGCCTATGACGATACATTAAGATGTAGAGCGTTAATCACACTCAAAAGAATGTTTCTGACCAGACCCAACCATTCTCATTGGTTGGCAGAATAGAAAGACACTAGATAGGCAATGAAGAGTACTAGTGCCACACCGTGGCCAGTTGTACCTGTATATATTGTTTTCCGCTATAGAAGAGGTTCACTAATCCAAGAGCGTGGAGTGACCATAATAGTGTCTGGCAAGTCAACAAATGGCAAAACACGTACATTTCCAAGCAACTCGAGTAACTTTATTTTATTCTCCAGTGAGCCTTTGATTGGCTGCTTGAACGTAAGCTCCTGCAATAATTGCCAAAAACAGTTGTTTTAACGACTACTTGTCCGGATATTATGCTCATATCACTAAAGATATGTCTCAAGCATCTATGATCTATGATCGTGATGCTCTTTTCAACATCAAAGAGTCGATTATAACCGCGACCGTTTCCAACGTCCGGTGAATATGTTTCCGGCTCCGCTTCTCATTGACTCGGACTCTGTGGAATATCGTTTGATCTCTCGGGTACCGGGCGATTTCCACAAGCGATCGAGTCGGTCTGGAGTTCAGGTCAGGATGAGACGCGCAGTCGCGATCGCTCGGAACAACTCTGATGTCATCGGACGTCATCGATGTTTGATCGACATTCCTCTCGCGGCAGAGTATGACGACACATCAGCGCTGCCGTCTGTCCAGACCTCAACGAGAGGTGGTACGATTTTTTCATTTCCTCTCTTTAATTCGGCTTTTACTACGGAGTTGAACGTCAGTGACAGCTGGTACCCACGTGACCGCTGTTCACTTCAAACGATCCCGCTCTGCGCGCCTGTCAGTGGAGCGGCGTCGTCAGTGACGTCATCGGTGCTGAATGTGGGACTTCTAAATGTTCGCTCCATTACTAATAAATCCTTTATTCTTAATGATCTTTTCACAAGAGATAATTTGGATTTATTATGTCTTTCTGAGACTTGTCAGAGAGAGGAAGAGTTTATTCATCTGAACGAACTCTGTCCAGTAGGGAGCGCTGTCCTGGGGAAGCCTCGCCTCTCTGGTCGTGGAGGAGGTCTTGCTACTGTTTTTAGGGAGAGTTGTTCTTGCAAAGTGATTCAGACACAGGAATTCACTTCTTTTGAGTCTCAGATGATCTTGGTTGGTTCTACAAGACCTTTCTATTGTGTGTCAATCTACCGTCCGCCTGGTCCTGCGGCGGTGTTCTTGAAAGACTTTAGTGACTTCTTATCTTCCATTATTCAAATGGAATCTGTTCTTATTCTTGGAGACTTTAATCTTCATGTTGATGACGTCACATCTTGTTCTGCTAAAGAACTTTTAACTTTAACAGCCTTTAATTTTGAGCAACATGTATCTGAACCCACTCGTCAAAAAGGCCACATTTTAGACTTAGTTTTTACTCTTGGCCTGGACATTTCTAATGTATCTGTAAATGATGTCCATCTGAGTGATCATTCTCTTGTCTTGTTTAACCTGGACTTCATCCCTGAACCTAAGCCTTTGAAAGTTAGGTCTCAGAGGCGTGTCATCTCAGCCGATACTGCAGACAGTTTTTCTGCTATGTTTGACGCTCTTTCCTTTGATGACTGCCCAGACGTGGACAGTTTGATTCACTGTTTCACTGATCATTGTGTTGAAATACTGGATCAAGTGGCACCTGTTAAATCGAACTTGAAAATTCAGAAAAAACGGTGCCCTTGGACAAATGAAGATCTCCTGAGTCTGAAGAGACTTTGTCGAAAGACTGAGCGTCTCTGGAAGTCCACTAAACTTGAGGTGCATCGACTTCACCTCAGGGATCTGTTGACTTCTTACAATGAGATGGTAGAAACTGCTAGATCTGATTACATCAGAAAACTGGTAGCAGCAAATAGGAAAAACCCCAAAGTTTTGTTTGACACGATTAATTCTCTCCTGTCTCCTGCTCCTCAAATCACGCCTGTCTTCTGTGAAGCTGACAGCAATGCATTGTTGAGATTTTTCATTGACAAAATTGAATTCATCAAAGAGAAAATCTCTCCCCCTTTGTTTGGAACCCCTACTGTCTCTGAGCCCCTCTCCTCCTCTTGGTCCTCCTTCACTGCTGTATCTTTGGGTGATATTTCGGCACTAGTGAACAAGATGAAACCCTCCTCTTGCTCAGATGACGTCCTTCCTTGTAGGCTTTTTATCAAAGTATTTGATGTAATTGGCCCCTGGGTTACCAACATGGTGAACCTCTCCCTTTCCACAGGGGTTTTTCCCAATGCATTTAAACATGCCATTGTGGAACCTCTGCTCAAAAAACCAGGCTTAGACCCAACTGACCTCAGTAATTTCAGGCCTATTTCTAAGCTCCCTTTCTTGTCCAAGATATTGGAGAAGGTGGTGTCTGAGCAGCTGTCTTTGTTCCTGGATCAGAGCGACATCCATGAGAAGTTTCAGTCTGGCTTCCGTAAACATCACTCTACGGAGACAGCTTTATTGAAAGTGTCCAGCGACATCATGATGTCGGCTGACTCGGGTAAATTCGCTGTTCTGGTTCTTTTGGATCAGTCCCTAGCCTTTGACACAGTTGATCACCAGATCCTGCTGAGAAGACTGAGGGATGAAGTTGGACTGTCTGGGTCTGTGTTAGAATGGTTCTCATCTTACCTTTCTGGGCGCAGTTTTAGTGTATCTGCCAATCAAATGAGGTCTGAATCGGCAGATCTGTTGTGTGGAGTCCCTCATGGTTCTGTTCTGGGTCCTTTATTGTTTTTGCTGTACTTGATTCCCCTCGTTAAAATCATTCAGAGATTTCCAGATGTTAATTATCACATTTTTGCTGATGACATCCAGCTCTACTGCTCTTTTGATCCAACTGAGCCCCAGAGGCTGAACAGCTTAGTCAATTGTTTGCTAGAAATCAAACAATGGCTGAGTGAAAACACTTTACAGCTAAATGTGGACAAAACTGAAACTCTGGTGATTGCTCCTGATGATAAGATTCCAGGGTTGAGTCAGTACTTGGGTGACTTAGGTCAGTCTGTCAAACTGAGCCTGAGAAACCTGGGTGTTGTATTTGATAAAGACATGTCTCTTGTTCGACACTGCAGAAAACTGACCAGAAACTGTTTCCTTCAACTGAGAAAAATCTCTAAACTTAGGAAAATGTTGTCGGAACGTGATCTGGAGCTTGTAATCCATGCGTTTGTTTCTTCTCGTCTGGACTATTGTAACAGTTTGTTTTCATGTCTTAACAAGAAGGAGCTGTCTCGCCTGCAGTTGATTCAGAACTCTGCAGCAAGAATTCTGACCCGCTCAAGTAGAAGAACTCACATTTCTCCGGTCCTTAAAACGCTTCACTGGCTTCCAGTTTCTTTCAGGATCAACTTTAAAATTCTGGTTCTTACTTTCAGAGCTATTCATGGTCAGGCTCCTCCTTACATCACTGATCTGATTCAGGCTCTGAGGTCTGTGGATCAGAATCTGCTTATGGTTCCACGCACACGGCTCAGGACCAGAGGAGAGAAATCTTTTCAGGCTGTTGCTCCTAAGCTTTGGAACGATCTTCCTCTCTCTTTGCGCTTGATGGAGTCTACTAACTCCTTTAAGAAACATCTTAAGACGTTTCTATTTGTTCAGGCTTTTCCTTGAATTTCTCGAACTCCTGTGTTGTTCTCAGTATTATCTTGATCTTTAAAGTATGTACTTTTTTGAGTATTGTTTTGATTGTTTAAGCGCTTTGTGACCCTGGTCTCGAAAAGCGCTATATAAATAAATATTACTTACTTACTTACTTATTGGTTTTTATAAGTGTGTAAAGTTTGTAAACTTGTTTCTATGTAGACAGTAACAATTAAAATAATTTGAACCATGTATGTCTTATTCTTTCAAATAATTATCTCAAGATAAAATAAATATTATTGTAATATAAGATGGTAACACATAAAACTCTTCCAGAAGCCATTATGTTGGTGACCCTTTATCTACTTTTATTCAGTAAAAAAATACATATTTATTGTTGTATCATTATTGAAAAACAAGAAAAAAAAGTGTGAAACATTTGCATGCATTTATTTATGATAATTAAATATAATTTCATGAGTATTTGCTCTTCAATCATTTTAATTTAAAATGGTAATCTCTGGCACAGTTTATATTAAATATTGTATTTAATCTTGATCAGAATAAAAAATATAAGAACTTGAATATGCAGCATACATATTTAAAAACTGTACATGTCAGTTCATTAAAAACAGTAGTATATAGAAAGATCTTGAACCAGCAATGGCAGCTCTCGGAAGGAATGCGAGAAATCTGGACTGGAGAACCTGATAATCCAGACAAGTGACTCCTGCATTCTTTCTGCATTCAGCTGCAACACCTGGAGCGACAATCCTCTGACAAATGAAACCGAGAATGAACAGAAATCCTTAGATTGACCCAAGGCCATAATGGCTAGTATCGTCATAAGATGTTAGGTCTAGGTCAAAGTAATCCTCAAGCTTCCACTGCAGTGTTTCGAATGTGGGTCGGTCCAGCTCATTCTGCGTCCAACACTCCATCATGATATCATACATAATTTTGGGGCAGTGGGGAGGGCATGACATCCTGTACCCGAGGGGGACTTTCTGGACCACCTGGTAGTTTGTCATACCTGAAAATAAGAATATTTAAAAATGAGGAGACCGATGAATAGATAAGTTACAATGGTTGCATGAATTCTTACTTGGATACGGCATTTGGCCAAAGGTCATGATCTCATACAGTAAGATTCCAAAAGACCACACATCAGACTTAATGGTGAACTTGTTGTTGTGGATTGCCTCAGGAGCGGTCCATTTCACTGGGAACTTGGTCCCCTCTTTAGCCTCGTAGACATTCTCGTTCTCTTTCTGGAAACACAAAACAGACTCTTTTTTTTTTTTTTGTCAAACACTGGATCGTCATCTTTAATCAGAGAGAAACCCCTAAAATGGAAAGGTTGTTAAAAATGTGTGATTCTTTTGGATGGCTTTAGGAGTCCAACTATAATGAGACACGATCATCTGACTATTTTTTTTTTACAAGTAAACACATTTTGTATACGTTTCTAAAATGAACCTCACCATGAAGACCCTGGCCAGGCCAAAATCTGCAACCTTGCAGATGTTGTTCTCCCCCACCAGGACGTTCCTTGCAGCCAAGTCTCTGTGGATGTAATTTTGAAGCTCTAGGAAAGCCATGCCTGCAGCCACCTGAGATGCCATCTCAATCTGGTCAGAGATACGTAGAGTGCTGCCGTTGTCCTCTGGAGTCGCACGCAAATGTTTTACATTCATTATTTTCACAGATGACATATTTTTGTGCCTTTCAAAGTTTATTTTAACAAAAAAATGACAAAACAAAATAACCAACTTTTCTTAGTACTGACCATAATTGCAAATGAAACTACATAAAGTAAAGAGGTGCGGTCTCCTGAATTATATACGTTTACTGTATATTCATAGTAGCTGGATTCCCTCCAATCTTTCTGGACAACATTCAGACTTTGTGGCTTAATCAAGATATGGCTTTATTCTTTTAATTGTGTCCATTGAATCGTTGTCAGTGTTCACCAACCCACTTATCGAATAAGTTTTCCAAGACTTTTCAAGGGGGCTCAAAGCCACCAGGTTGCTACTTTTAAATTAAAAAAAAGAAAGAAAATCAAGCATCACATGGTTAAATAATCCACAATCAGGGGTCTATGTTGGTAAAATTGAACTATTCTATGAAACCTCGATTGACAAATGGTTAAAAGATGAGATAAACAAGGTCTTACTCTGCAGGTATTCTAGAAGACTTCCATTTGTCATCAGCTCTGTGATGATGTAGATGGGCTCCCCCATGGTGCACACGGCATAAAGCTGTATGAGTTTGGCGTGCCGCAGCCTCTTCATGATCTGTGCCTCTCTGAGAAAGTCTTGTGGGTCCATGGTGCCTGTACAGACAGTTATTAAGTGATGAAAGCAACAAAGTCGTCTGAAGTGTGTACCTTCTTTGAGTGTCTTCACGGCAACTGCAGTGGTCTCATTCCACAAGCCTTCAAACACTTCTCCAAACTGACCGGCCCCCAACTTTCGCAGCAATTTGATGGACTTGCGATCTATTTCCCATTGGTCCACTGTGTTGTATGACAGGCCATAGGTCTGGGGGACTTCGATCTATGAAACACACTTGTGATGTGAATTTTATATATATATTATATATAATAAAGAATACAATAATATTTACATGCATTTATATTTAAATAGCAAAATGGTACATCCAAACTACTTGTAAATGATAAATGTAGTATTTTATTATAAATAAGTAATTGGCGAATGCCGATTACCTTGGCTTTAAAGGGTTTCACGGACACTAATTAATTGTTATTGTTCGGAAATAATAGTATGAAATAAATTTAAAAAAAGCCTAACAGTGTTCTATAATAAAAACAATAAAGAGACTTGTTATCTTTCAACATCTACATTTGGTTTGGGTTTTATGGATGAGCATCTTTTACTAGCATAGCTTTTAAAAAAAGGCACAGACACAGGGTTACAGCCTTTAAACATTTTAGATCCAATCTGAAAAAAATAAAATATAAAATAAAGAATCAAAACTATTTTACCTTGAAAAGTAAAACATACTCTGTATGAAGTTGGTTAGCATAGTTAAAGAATAGAGAGATAATCATAATATTGTATAGGAACTTTCAACTTTCAATTTTACCTTCTTGCATGGTTCACCAAGACGTACACAAAGTCCATCAGCCTGCCTGGAATAATATTGCACCAACTGCTTCAGAGTGTCAAATGCCATCGTTTTTGACACATAGTAGGCTCCGCTCTCCGTTTTCCTTAGTTTGTAATGTTTCACTCTCCCACTGTCTAGCACTGCAAGTAAAATAGGTATTTATTTAAACATTGACACTCAAGAAAAAAATAAAATCAAAACTCAGTTGGATATTTCGATAACGTATAGTGTTATAAGAACTATAGAAAATTAAAAATCCAAATCTCACTAGTACTAAGATAAAAAAAAAAAAAAATCCAGAATCTCTTTCACAAGCTACTATTCTGGGACATCGTCTTTCCAAAGGATGCTTAGGGAGTGTTTTCAAACCTCCACCTCCAAATTCCAGCAACAAACAAAGAACGACGTTAAATAAACTATCCCATCCAAATTATTCTGGTCGTCCTAACTCCTCAAACCGTTAGCAGTTTTTGTGGGGATGGGTACTGATTAATTAACAGAATTTCAGATGTATAGGGACTTATTGTCATGTTTATTTTCTGAGATGCACGCGCGAAACCAAGAACGTTTGAATATCTTGCAAAGGTTTGTTTATTCCAAAAATTAGTTTTACAAGGTGAAACAAACGCGTGCGTGCGTGCGTGCATATATATATATATATATATATAGTTATTTCATTAAAAGATTCTACCCACGTTCACCGTTTCTTAGGTCATGACCACATGAAATAGCCCCTTTTCCAATCAAACATCTTCTCTGAGGAGATTAAGCCATTTCAAACTTCCAGTAAAACTACTGAAAACATTGTTATACACATGCTAGGCCTGTTAGAGGTGTTTTAATCCAATTGTAACAACAAAAAAGTTGACAACATGGTGCATGCACAGAAAACAGCTCGACCTTATTATACACAGCGGCCAGCAGGAACATGGTGAGCACCAATGAAACTGTGGGTGTGGTCATCTGTTAGATAAGAATAATTAAAGTTTCAATTTAATTCTGGTTTGAGAAAATTAAATGTTGCCTCAACACAACTAACCTGGTTTGTGACTGGTTTCATACCTGCATTGTGTGATAGTTTCTCCGCTTATTAAAATGAAAAAGTGGCTGAAGATTTTCGTGTTAAAATTATTATCAGCTTCTATAAAATGACCACTATGATTAGTCTGCTGTTGTTTCGTAGTTAAGAGGCACACTTTGTTTGTTGTTTTTAATTATTCATTATAATAAATGGAACCAACAAGTCAATAATAGAAGTTATGAAAACTTTGAATAACTGTATGAGTAATAGATATGTGTACATGGTTAGTTTATTTATACTCTAGACTAGTGTAGGGGACACATATTAAAATAAAACCCAAACATGTCTGTTCACTTCATAAAGATGTTTGTGCCAAATTTAAAAAGCACACAACTTAAAAATAGTTTAAAATTTATTCAGTCAGCCTTTTAGTCAGCACTAAAAAGCTGTATAGTAAAGAAGACTTTCAGCCTAAAATCCACAGTGGTTGAAGAATGCATCACTCATTAGTGGTAGAACCGGTAAAGCTGTTTGGCACACTTTAATTATAGTACAGAAGTTTATTTATCGTAAAAAGCAACTACCAGGAAGTGTCAGAGACAAATATAGGATCACACATTTTTTAAATGCTTAACATTCCTTAATCTGATCCTAAAGAGACAGAATAGTTCTGCATTTAAAGCAGAATCATAAAAAATAATTATTTCAAATTGTTAAAAGTAAAGGTCCAATTTATTAGAATCTCACATACAGTAGCACCCTTACATAATTTAGAACAAAAGATATTGGGTTGTTTGTGATCTTTTCTCGGGCCCTACATATTCCATATGCACACGTAGGCAACCCTAATGGCCACCACTGATGGCAACCACTTGACACGAGGATAATCTATATAAACAAAGACTTAAAGTTAAAATCTTGTCAGGCGTCGATCAACTCATCACTGTTGGAGACAATTTGACTGCATCAATTCACCTTACAATTTATATAATGAAATGTTTAGGTTAAGGCAATTCATAATAACAGTGGAAGGCCCGTCGATATAAAAATGTGTTAAAAAATATGAATGTACAAACTATCCCAGAGTGCAATCCAAAAAATATAAGTGCTGAAACGTGCTTACGGACTGTCCTTGAAAAGGAAACAGGAGTTCACAACATTTTAAAGATGTACAAAAGTCAGTCAGAATACATAAAAACATTAAATTGGAAACAAATAAATCTCCATTTTTGTCTTCACGAGAATACATATATATTATTATTTATATTTATTACTTAAAAATGTTATGCAAAGGGTGTGGACATGCGTTGGTGATATTTTCTTATTATATTTGAACTTACCCGAGAGGGAGAGCTCTCCTCGCTGGCTTTCACAATTCCTGATGAGAAAAGCTCCATGTTCATTTCCTTCCGCCAACAGCATCTTCTCTGCATCCAGCCGCTTGGTTTCAGGAAAATACCAGCTGCAGCAAAACACCAAGAACAGTTATTTATCTACCTCACCCAGTCGTCACATATGACAAAAGTAGATCCTGTATAAAAACAAAAACTAAGAAAGTAAATAATTTAAAAGGTTATGTGTTGATTTGAGTGTCTCTTAAATATATGTTGGAACTCTATTGTTCTCATCAGTATGTGTCTGGTAAATATTTTTAACAAAACAGTTTTGTTCAGGTTAGAAAATGTGCTAATGCGCCGCCCATAGAAAATGCTTCGTTTTTCTGGAGATTCAATCTTGTTATCCCAACAACACCCACTCTCTGTGATTGGTGAAACATCGAGTTGTGTCAGTGCGCAAGAGTTTACGAGAGCGGAGGCCATTATGATATAATAGTGGGGTTCAATGAGATATAGCTCCAGAAAAACATTGTTTTTAGTGGGCAGGGCTTAAGCACATTTTTTAACGTAAATATTTCAGTTAAAGGTGTTTTTTTTGGAACTCAATTCAACACATTAGTTACCCTTTAAGTGTTTATATGGGGAATTATATTGAGTCCTGGACCTGACATACCACTCTGACAAACCATGGGCTCATATTCAGACTCACACTTCCATATACTTGGAAGCGGATGATCACATCTGACGAGTACCTGTGTTTATATATATATATATATATATATATTATATATATATATATTATAAAGAATCTTAAAGCTTTCTTTTTTGTCAACAAAGCAAATATTTGCTTCTATACGTTTGGCAATGATCTTGTTGATCTTTTTTTCCAAAATGAACTATAAACTAAATCAACTATTCACTCTATAGGCCAACACACACACACACACACAACACCAGATTTGCGTGTAAACAAAATATTTTTGGGTTTCTGGTTTGTTTGTTTGTGTTTAACAAACAATCAATGATGAATCAAAATCGCATGATTACCGTAAACCAGAAAAACCTGTATGCAGCAACACTCCGAAAGTAGGTTTAAAACCAGTTAGTCATGAGATCACAAAGAGAGGGTGATACAACACACATCCATAAGTAGTGCAATGATCTTACTTTGAAATATTAATGTAAGTAAGTAATTTATATTTATAGAGCGCTTTTCTAGACCAGGGTCACAAAGCACTGAAACAATAAAAAAAAACGAAAAAAACAACTTAAAAGAGTAATATACTAAAAAGATCAAGATAACACTGAGAACAACACGAATGGTTGGTCCAAAGGTTTTTGTTCACGTTACTTGAACATTTTAACAGCTTCACTAATTATACTCAACCACTGATAAACTCACACAAATGGACGACTTTGAACAGACAGTTTATGACATATTATTTTTCGATAAGGTTTATGTGATCATGTGTTCATTGGCCCTTTATGGTGGAGTATGCAAGTTTACATTTCCACTGGGAATGATTACCAGCGACCAGATTTACTTCCTGGTTTTTACTCATTAACCAGTTGAGGGCCAACTTTGGACTCAAATCACAGCTAAACACAACAGTACAGATAAACATGAATATATTTGAAAGCATGTATATATATATATATATATATATATATATATATTTTTTTTTTTAGAATCCCTTATTAGTCCCGCGAGGGGAAATTCATATATATGCTTTCAAATATTCATTCATACAACCACACACGCAATTATAACAGTATAATGTAAAAGTTTTCTCACGGTTCTGCATTGATGCTCTCCACAGGAGCCACGTAGTTGGCAGGGATGTAGCCCTGCTTGGCACTCGAGATCCCAGTGACGGCCCGAGCGAACCACCAGTCTCCCCCGCTCCTGTCCAAGATCTCCAGCGTGTCCCCTGCATTGAAGCTCACGTCCTCCTCCGTCCGGGCGGAATAGTCGTAGAGGGCGACGTAAAAATTTCCGTTCGTGTCGATGGATTGTCTCGGTGAAGCCCACCGGCTGTTGCCGGGGCTCCCAGCCGCCGGGTTCACGATCACCACCGCGGGAGGTTCAGTCGCTGTCTGCCGAGTCCTCGACTGCTCTGGTTTTTTAAAGCAAGCCAGGAATCTCTCCCAACACGTGGATAATCTCTTCTGGATCTCCATGATTCCTCTTCGGATCCAAATAAACTTCAGCAGTGTGGAGGGACGACGGTGGATGTCATTGTTTCACCAGGAAAGCGGAGAGATTCCGCGTCTCGCTATTTTGGGGAACTAACAATAAACACACAACACCTGCACCTGCCCAGGAATGAGGAGCGGTACTGTGACGTCATATGATACCAGTGGGCGTGATCAAAATGCGCCGGGCAATTTAAAAATTGTATTTTATTATTATTAAATACTTATATGTATTCAAGCGTGTCTTTTTCGTACTCTAGAGGAAATCACATTTTAGAAGCTTCAAAACCAAGAGGTATTGAGAGGAAGAAGTAGCTTTTATTTTAAGCTACATTAAAGTCAACCTTGATCTCAAATACAGACATATATATAGACATATTACGTCAACCAAACAAAGCTTAAAACACTGATCGTCATAAACCTAGTTACCACACCCCTTAACGTGTATTTCAGAAATGTAAGTAAGTATAGTATTTATATTTATAGGGCGCTTTTCTAGACCAGGGTCACAAAGCCCTAAACAATAAAAGAAAATACTCAAAAAAGATATGCTCTTATAAATACTAACATATTGTTTTAATTACATAATTTGATAATATTTAATTTTTTATTCACGAATTTTTATTTTATCATTGCGATTTATTTAATTTAATGTTTTCTTATATGTATTTGTCCAAAGTGAGATTCGCAAATAAAGTACATAAACATGTTCCATGTATTTCAAATGTTGTTTTCAGGGTTAACACAATACAACATTATATATATATACAATATACAATTAAGGCCACAAAAATGATTAGCCCCCTGTCCATTAAAGCAGCACTGGGCGAAGCCACGGTTTAGCCCAGTGGTGGGCAAACTTTTTGACTCGCGGGCCACAATGGGTTCTAAAATTTGAGGGGCCGGGCCAGGAGCATTTGGATGGAGTGTTTGGGCCGGATATACTAAAGCATTACATGTAGTGTGTGCAAACTTCATAGCACAGTAAGAACACTACAACCCAATTTATTAACTGTCTTTCAAATGTGAAAAATAGCCCTTATCAGTTAATAAGTTTGTCTCAAGGAATATGCAAGATATGGCGTTTACATACAATTTTGCATGATACTGGGAGGAGGAAATGTAAATAGATTAAAATAGCATACGCACTGTGATTTATCAAGATTGCATCTGTTTTTAATAAGTTTCAATCGAAGGTGCAAAGTTAAAGAAATCAACATTTATTGAAAAATGGAATCACTTTCAACATTCAAAACATATTATTACACAACGATATACTTAAGCTCAATAATATCTACTTGTGTTAAACCCCGCAAAATCATGGATGGATTGTCCTGACCGCGCGCTCTACAAACTCGCCACGGACGCCCTCACCTTCACGCGCAAACAGTACACGTGAATCTTTGCCAAGCACACAGACATAGGCTGTATTAAATATCCTACCTGCAGCTGATAATTGAAATTGAAATTAAGAGCGATGTGCGGCGTGTTAATTAAGCTACTGTGCCGCTGCTGTGCGTAAATGCGCATTACTCTTAATTAAAAGACGCACTTCCAAACTTTCCATATGCATTTTTTTCATAACAAAGCAGAAAAACTCACCAATTTCAGTGGGAACAGTGTTGTTGGTCTCCCTTTTTTGCCAGTGCATCAAAGTCTGGAGTGAGTTTTGTTGTGGCAATTCTCAGGACAAATCTGAGGTGTTGGTCTGTTAACTTGGATCTGTGATGGGCTTTGTTGATTTTCATGACGCTAAACGTCTGCTCACACACGTAGGTCGAGCCAAACAACACCAGCATCTTCTGTGCCGTCCTCCGGAGGTTTGGAAACGTGGTCTCGTTAATTGAAGCATAAAAGTCATTCAGTTTAAGAGACTTGAACTTCTCCTTTGAGACGGAGTCAGACTGAAGATCGATCAGTTCCAATTGCAGCTCCTGCGGTGCTGATTCGGGGTCTTGTGACAGGGGACAGACACCAGTTGAAGTGACTTGTCAATTTTTTCAAAATCACAGAACCGACGGCAAAATTCTCTGTGCAGGTCGTCCAGTGATTTGCAGTATTTCTTCGCATTTCGGGCGGCCTCTTTCTGCACGGCTAGTGTGGGAAAATGTGCGAAAGATTTGTTTGACATTTGCCTGGAGAATAAAACCAGCTTGGATTTGAAGGCTCTCACATTTGTGTACATGTCGTGCACAAACTGATATTTCCCCTGTAGCTTCACGTTCAGCTCATTCATGTGTGAAAATATGTCCACAGCAAACGCAAAGTCACAAAGCCAGTTTGTGTCGCTCAGCTCGGGGAATTCGTCGGATTTCCCCATTAACTCCAAAAATGAGCGAATCTCCTCTTTGAGCTCCGAGACTCGTTGAAACACTTTCCCCAAACTTAACCAGCGGACGCGAGAGTGATAAAGTAGGTCCTGGTGCCATGGCGCCATCTATTGGGGAACGTGGGCATTGCAGGGAAAGGGGAAAATGAAGGAGGTTTTTACTATAATTTGGACAAATTCGGCGGGCCGGATTAAAAAGCCTAACGGGCCGTATGTGGCCCGCGGGCCGTAGATTGCCCATGCCAGGTTTAGCCCGACGAGAGACCACATTTCCCATGAGCAATCGCAAGTCGCAAAAGTAGCCATGGCCCAGTTTGCAGCAGTTGAACGAATTTCCATTGGCTGAAGGAAGGATGGCTATCGACGAGGTAATGAATCAGATCGTGGATAATGAAATATGATGTGTTATGACGGCTTTGTAAATAACATAACTTTAACTTTGTTTTTGTACCGTAATTCGCTCCCCCCACCACCACCACAACCAGTGCGATTAAGTTAGAGCCGCAAGACTAAATGAGACTTTCTATAAGATAGTTTTACAGTGAACTAATGAACAAATCACAACATTAATGTGATGTATTGGCTGAATATCAATTTGAAAGAGTATATTCGTTCAAATTGTGCAGTGTTGATTTCAGTCTTTCGGTAAAATATTGTTCTTTTTAAAAACTATGTTCTTATTGTATTATTTCGAGTCTATATGGAATATTTAGATAAACTTGTTAAGGATTTTCATTCAAACTCCACTTCAGTACAGCTTCAATCATTGCTTTATTTTCTTCAAGAAACAACGGCTGGAACACACACAGGTTAATCAACTTTTACCGGAGCAAGTTACACATCACATCCGGGATCAAACAATACACATCCTTCAAAATAAAAGTACTGTGCATAACACAATGAGTAAAGGCGCTTTCTTTTACATCGTTTAACACCCCCACTCGTCTTTAACTTAATGGGTTTCCCGAGAACACAAAATTGTATGTACTTTTATGTACCAAACATATCTTTGACAAACCTTTTCAATTTCAGTTTAGTTGCTGGTTTTGTCATTAAATCAGCAAGCATTTGCTCAGTAGGACAATACTCCAGATGTATCTTGCCAGTATTTACAATCTCCCTGATGAAATGATACTTGATGTCTATGTGCTTACATCTTTGCCTGTTTACAGGGTTCTTGGCAAGTGCAATAGTACCTTGGTTGTCTTCGTACACTTTTGTTTGTGCATACTGATACTTGTCAATTCCTTTAAGTGCTAAGGCAATGTATTCTGCTTCACATGTAGAAAGTGCAACCGTTGGTTGTTTTCTTGATTTCCATGAAATTAGAGAGCTTCCTTCACATAAACTGACTCAATAACCTGAGATACTGTGCCTGTCTGCTCTCTCTGATGCCCAGTCTGCATCACTGTACACTTTCAAACCTAGTTTACTTGTGTCATTTATTTTGAAGCATAAACCTTGTTCTGCTGTACCTTTAAGGTACCTAAAGACATGTTTTACAGTGCTCCAGTGTTCTTCAGTTGGATCCTCAAAATGCTTTGAGAGTTTACTGACCACAAAACTTATGTCTGGTCTAGTGCATGTGGACAAATATATTAAACTTCCCACTGCCTCTCTGTACTTTCTTGAATTTGTCATTTATTCAGCATTTTCTGAGTAGTCAAGTTTTGGTTCACATGGGGTCTCTCTTGCCCTACAGTCTTCCATTTCAAATCTTTTCAGTATTTTGTTCACATATCTTTTCTGTGACATAACAACTTGGCCTTCTGTTTGCTCAAAGTCTATTCCCAGAAAATGTCTGAGTCTTCCCAGATCTTTCATTTTGAACTTTTCAGTTAGCATTGTTTTCACATTTGTTAATACACTTTCATTGCTAGCTGCTATTATCAAATCATCAACCCATATAATGAGGATTACCTTTTCATCATGTTTTTCTTTTGTATACACACAATGATCAGCAGGGTTCTGTGTGAAATCATTTCTGATCAAACATGCATGTAACATAGCATTCCAGTTTCTTCCGGACTGCTTGAGACCATAGAGAGACGTATGCAGTTTACACACCAGTTTTTCACCTGTGTCTGACCATGTCTCGTAACCCTCTGGTTGCCCAATGTAAAGTTCAAAATCAATAGGTGCATGTAAGTCTTAACGTCCATCTGATGCAGCAGCAGATTCTCCTGCGCTGCCTTCTGCATGATCACCCTCACACTGGTCATATCAGCAGTAGGTGAGAATGTCTCTTCGTAATCAGTTCCTTGTTTTTGACTGTAGCCTTTTGCTACGTATCTTGCTTTGTACTTTTCTGATCCATCAGTGTTACTCTTGAGTGCGTACACCCATCTGCCCCCCGCTGCTCGTTTGCCTGGTAGAAGATGGGTGAGGCTGAATGTTTCATTTTCCTCCAGTGACTGCATCTCCTCATTCATAGCATTGATCCACTACCTTGAGTTGGTTGAAGCAATGGCATCCTTGTAAGTCTGAGGAATGTCACACACTGCTCTGTAACAGAAGTCAATACATGTTTGTAGTTTGTCTACCTTTTCTTCCGTTTCAAAGTCTTGTAGGTAAGTTGGTTTCTTTCTTTCCCTCTTTGGGTTCCGCCTTGTTCTCTCAGCATCGTCTTCTTGCTGAGACACTTCAGTCTGTTTTGGAGCAGTCTCCGAAACATCACTTTCCTTATCATGACTTGATGCATTTTCTTTGTTTTCATCAACCATTTCTCCATTGTCATGACTTTTTGGCTGTACATCTCTATCACAATACTCAATGTGTGCTTCAGATGTTTGTGTCTCTTTTTCATTTGCTGTTTTGGTTGTGAATTTCACTAACCTGTGCTTTTGGACTTTTTCTGTGTCTGGATAGTACACCAAATAAGCTGGGCTGTTTTTATCATATCCTATAAAAACACCTTGCTGGCACCTGGAATCCAACTTCCCTTTCTCTTGTTTGTAGGCAAAACAGATGGACCCGAACCTCTGCAGTTTGGAAACATCCGGTTTCACGCCTGTAAACATCTCATATGGAGTTTTTCTTGTGCGTCTGCTGTAGCACCTGTTTCGCACGTAAGCAGCTGTCTGTACAGCATAGTTCCATAGTTTATCTGGTAAGTTACTCTCTAACAGTAAACACTTGCCCATGTCATAGAGAGTTCGCCAACCTCTCTCTGCTGTGCCATTTTGGTGTGGCGAATAGGGCGCTGACTTTTCATGCCTTATCCTATTCTTGGTCAATAGTTCTTGGAAAACTTTAGTTGTAAACTCAGTGCCGTTGTCTGAACGGACGCACTTGACTTCACCTTAAGGTGCTATGTCTGCCAAGAATCTTTCTGTGGCATGAACTTCATCACTTTTGACTTTAAGGAAGTACACAAACATTGTACCTGAGTAGTCATCTGTAAAAGATTGCGCGTATCTGTGTCCCTCTATGCTCGGGGTTCGCATTGGACCTGCTAGATCAGTGTGGACTAGCTGTAATGGTTTTGTAGCTTTTCTGTCTGGCTCCCTATTTCTACTCTCTGTGAATTTTCCTTTTGTACACACTTCACATATCTGTGTTGGTCTGACCACACTCCCATTTATCACCATGCCTTTTACAACACCTTGTAATTTTTGTACATCTTCATAATTGCAATGACCCATAATCTCATGCCAGGTTTGTATGTCGTGGGACACTTTACATTTATCAACACTCTGTTCAACAGTTGATAAATAATACAAATTGCCACTTTCATGAATGTCAAACCTGCTGCCATCTTTTGTGATCATGTGACTGTTCTTTTTCTTGAACTTGACTGTTGCTCCTCCATTCGCTGCTTTCGCCACTGAGAAGATGTCTTGGGGGTACGTTGGCATGTAGAGTGCTTGCCGAAGCTGTGCTCTGTGTTGTCGTCCGGTGCTGTCCAAGATGAATCACAGCGGTCCCTCTGCGTTGGGCGATTCCGTTGCACTTGGTCCCATCTGCCAGCTCGACTGCGTGGGTCTCTGGCTGAAATGTGTCGTCGAAACTCACAAACTTGCTCATGTCGTTCACGATGTGAGAGGTTGCTCCTCCATCCACCATGATGCTTTTCATCTTTATGTTGTCTGCTGGTCTCTCAGTCTTTGTATGTTTCGCCATGAAGAGATGGTCGTCATCACCTTCTTGCTCCTTCTCTGCAACTTTTCTGGCACCATCTTGTTCTCCCTTTTTCTTGCACAGGGATTCTTTATGTGTGTTGCTTCTATAGTAACTGCACCACACTTTTCGAGTACATTGTCTTGCTGTGTCCTTTTATTCCACACCTGTAGCATGTCACATTTACATCTTCATGTCTTTTGTTATTAAAGTGTGTATTCATATTTTGCTTGCTATGCTTTATGTGTGTTTTCATTACATTGTCCGTTGATTCAGCCGTTTTCATCTTTTCAGCTTCTTCATAGATTCTCAGCCTCCTCTTAAAGTCTGTGAATGTAACTTGGTCTTCATTTTGTGTCACATGGACAGCTGGAGGCTTGAACATGTCCGGTAGTCCACCAAGTATCATGGCTATGATTAATCCATCACTCATAGTTTCACCTGCATTTCTCAAAGCAGTGATAATATTTTCCGCTCTTATAATATAGTCTGTGACACTTTCGTTGTCTGCCATCCGTAGCTTGGTCAACGATGTGTATAAACTTATTATCCTTGGCTTGCTTTTTCCCGAATAATGTTCTTTCAATATCTTCAGTGCCTCCCTGCCTTTATCGGCAGCGTCATGTCTGATTAGAGATAGACTTTTATCATCTATCAGTCTTATCAGTTCGGCATAGCAGTCAGCATTCTTCCTTCCGTCTAGAGCTAACTGCTCTTCACTAGCATCCGTGGGCTCATGCAAAATAGTTTCTTTCAGGTTTAGGATGTGCAAGTGACCAACCAATCTAGTTTCCCAAAGGTCATACTTGTCATCTGTTCCGTCAAAAAAGAGTTGCAGTGATAGCATCCCTGCCGCTCCTCTGCACGTGTTTTGCGGCAGTCTTTTCTTCTGCTAGCTTGTTAGCACTTAGCTCTTAGCTCTGGCGTTCGCGTATTGCGTCGCGACGCTGCTCGTAACTTTGCCCGGTACTTATCTTCAAGTTGGCTCTCATTCTCTGCCACTTCTGTCCGTCATTAGTCACTTGCGGTGTCCGAAGCTGTCTGGGCCCATAACCTGTTAAGGATTTTCATTCAAACTCCACTTCAGTACAGCTTCAATCATTGCTTTATTTTCTTCAAGAAACAACGGCTGGAACACACACAGGTTAATCAACTTTTCCCGGAGCAAGTTACACATCACATCCGGGATCAAACAATACACATCCTTCAAAATAAAAGTACTGTGCGTAACACAATGAGTAAAGGCACTTTCTTTTACATTGTTTAACAAAACTTATTACTATAATTACTCTTTACAAGTTTGTTGTCAGGAATTAAAAAGTAAGAGCACATACATTGTTTGACGAAAATTGCAATATAAATAAAATGTATTATTATCAATAATATTAAGATACTTTCTTAAGTTAAGTTCTTGCCCATAATGTTCAATATGATTCTGATTATTACAAATATTTCTTTTACATTTGTAAAGTAACATTTGTTTTTTTTTAAACGTGATTTTTGTCTGCAATATGGCCCACATGCAGCTGTACATTCTCGACGAAGAGGTTTTGCGACTGGCAAACGCTCCCTTGAAAGTGGAGCAAAGACAAAACAGGCATGCAGCCTATAGACAGTTTGTGCTGTGGCAACATGGACATCTGGGTGTAGGAAACAGGGCCGTTATTCCTAGTTGTTGCGTCTGGAGAATAAGGCACTTTTCCAGATCCAAGGGGAAATTATACTAGTTTCCAGGTCGGCAGACTAGTATAAGAGTTTACAGTATATCATGTGTGTTTGTGTTTCAAATATATTTCAACATGTGTGAAACAAGAAAACTTTATTATTGTAATTTTTTTAAATAAACACATCAAACATCGGTCTGACATGTGTCCTCACTAGCTGCGCTGTAGATGGCGGAGGTACAGATCCTACAAGCCCTAAATTCCGGGGGTCATCTGGCCTAAGGCTTTGTTTCTGAGGAAGGCCGCATCAGCTTTGCAGCCTCTTTCTGAGAATATCTTTCTGCAGTTGTGGTATGTAGGCGTAATCCTTTTTCTTGTTGACCGTGTACATGCTTCATGAGTTTCACTTATTCTTGAAGTATTGCCTGTAACTGAAAGAAAAAACAAACTTAAGAATACTATTTTTCCATTCAGATTCCATTCCGGTATACAGTATATACAGTACTTTTATCTTGTTGCCATCTTTGTTTCGTGCAGAGCCACGGCCATTGTTACTATTGTAGTCAATAGATGCAAGCATAGTCCGGGTGCGATACACTAGGGGAGTGTTTAGATTGATACATGCAAAATAAAAATAAACACACTCAAAAATAGATGTAAATGACTTTGTTTTATCCATGGTTTCTCTGGTTACTTCCACACAGTGGTTCATGCTCATAAGATCCAGTGGCCCACGTGTGTTTGTTTCGAACATGATGGATAGAATGGGGTATAAGTGACTTCTTTTGATAGCTGTAGAGAAATAAAATAAATTAAACATGAGCATTGCCTGAGAAACACAAATGTATACAAGCTAGTAATAAAAGCAATAGACAAAGTACCACAATGGGGAAAAATGCATCTTCTATGTTTTATCAGATCATTTTAATATAAAAATAACAATAATTACCAATAAACAACACAGTACACTAGACACACCTAACAGTAAAACCATGTCTTGAAGAAGTCATTTTTACTGGCTAACTTAAAAGTTAGGAGCTACTGAAGTGAACTATATACATCCGGCCTGACTTAATAAAAGTTAATAATGCTAACTTGTCAGTCTTGAATCTATTGTTCTTTCAACACCATAACAAATCCTTTGTTGTATTTACAAAACTGGCAATAAATGTGTTCTCTCTCTGAGAATTAATCATCGCAAATTAGTGTCATGTAGAAGACACGATTAAACCAAAGTGATTCAGTATCATTGATCTTTCCACAGAATAAATATTTAAGATAAATTGTCTTCATTCATCAAATCGTTTTACTTTTTAAACGTTTGGGTTTTGTCTGGTCGTGTAATTGTGGAACTGTGAATTATTACGTGGATAATATTTACCGCTACCACGCAGGTTTTTGAATGATAAAATGAATATTATGAGTTGAACATCAAAACTTTGAAACTATTTACTTGTCTAACGAAACTGAGCCAAAGCAACATCGGACTAAAGTGGTAGTGTCGCAAAATGTGTCGCAAAATGTGTCTTGGCCTTTTAAAGCATGTATTTCAGCTGTATATTGTTTTTGATTGTGAAAACGCTTTGTGACCCTGGTCTAGAAATGTGCTTTACAAATAAACTTTACTTTACTTACTTACACCCAGGTTTGTTTCCTACTTGTCCCCTTGTACTTGGAAATTATGCAATGTACAGTGGTTATAGACACTGTAACACACTTTTTTGTTCGTATACGCTCAACGGTGCGGGGCGTGAGAAGTGACAAAAATGAAAGGAGAATGAATAATAATAAGAGGCCCGGGGAATAACAATAGTGGGTTATGCTCTGCATAGCCTACTAATTAAAGGTCTGCTTCTTTGCTCCCTGTGAACTGAACCATTAGACCACTTGCTACCAGGCCCATATTAAGACAATGTGATGCCCCTGGGCACTAAACCTCACAGGTGCACCCTACCCCAAACTATGTTGGGTCTGTTTATTTATTACATTTACTCATTATATTGTTATTGTACTATTGTGTTATGTACTATTATTAAATGTATAAACATGGCGACTTATTTACAAGTTTAAGTGAATGACAAAAATGAATGGACATACTATCAAGGCTCCACCAGTGGCAGTTCTAGACACATTTGAAGCAGGGGGCAAATGGAGGCTGAGGTTCTATCACAGGGTTACGTGAAAACAAAACAAAATTAAACAATATTCATTAAATTGAAACAATACAACTTTCATGTTTAAAACATTTATTGTGAACCAGGAAACATTTACATTATATCATATTTTAGAATGTATAGCCTACATTAACAAATTGTGGAGAAATGTCTTTAGACAATAGGAGGAGTCCATAATTCTAGCCATGGATGAAGGTCATAACACTGCAACCTAAAGCTCAATTCCAGGCTCCCTATTTTTTGGAATCTTGCTTTCTTTAGTTTACCTGAGCCATCATTTCTGGACTTGATGATATCTGTGGAAAGATAGTGAACATTGTTGACAGGTTTAAGCAGCATGTTTTACGTATAGAAATTTTCCAATGCATTTTAATGAAGGCCACATATTTATATTATTACAACCATGTAACATTGAAGAAAAATAAACAAAACAGAAATAACCACGTTAACAACAATAGAATTATTTTTTTTACAATTTCCCTAAAAAGGAAAGCACTCAAGAAATAATAATTGTTCCAAAAGTCTACATGTCTTGTGTAAATTATTTATCTTCTGTCTATTCATTCTTTTGTTTTCTTTTCTCTTCTCTTCTGTCCAAGTAAAACATTTTCTTTTTGTTGACTAAAGCACATATGCTGCAATATTTCTTCATGTTTAATGTTCAAAAGTGCAAATGGATAATCCGCAGTGCCTTAATGCGGTCCATTGAGCCGCGATCCAGTCGCAACTTTAAAAAAGTTCCGCTTTTGTGAAGGTATTACGGTAGTGAGAGAGAAGTCACACGCGGAAGGATCACCTACACCAGGGGTGCTCACACTTTTTCGGTTCGCGAGCTATTTTTCTAATGATCAAGTTCAAAAGATCTACCTTCATCAAATTTGCTCAACATAAGTAAGTACATACTTCACTCAGATAACTTGCACTGAATGAAGTGAATGGACTGATAATCAGTCATGATGGAAGGAGGGGTGGATTTAATCATCTTCATATAAATACTGACTTACATAAATAACTAGAGTCAGTCAGTGAGGAGCATATTTCCTCATAAGAAGATACTTTCCCTCTGAGAGTAACTTCCCTTTTCCTTTGTTCATCAAAATCAACAAAGAATTCAGACGGGTTCATCCCTTTGCATGCCTCCATTTCAATATGTCGATCATATTTAAATGAAGCACAAGACTTTAATTTCTCCATTTCTGTGATCATGAAAAAACAAAAACAAATGAAAACATGAATTCAAACTAACAGTTTATATTTGTTAATTTTAAACATGTCTGATATGAATCACACAAGTGGACTATTTAAATTTTAAAACATCTTCAGATGAAGTTTAACGAGAATAAAACTGTTAACCACTAACTTCACATCATCATCGCTTTGTCTGATCGTCTCTGACGTCATTAGAATGTGTGGCTCACCTTCACCTGTTTAACATCTTTGGGTTTGAACGTATTCTTATTATATTCGTGAGATAAAGGTAATTTACAAATAGTCATCATGTGATGTTGTATTAATACAAGTGTGTTTTAAGGACGCGATCACAAAAGGAAAACCAGCATTTGTTGCGCTGTCATTGGAAACTGCAGTTTAACTTTTATGGAACTGACGTCATGTTTCTGTGACTCTCGTAGAGAAGACCTGAAGCGATGAAACGCGCATTATTTTGTTCGATATATATATATTTTTTAAAACAAGCTTATAATTCTAAATCGTTTTTCTAAATTGCGTAAAATGACTGTCGCACGTTTTGCTCTTTTTATTCTCGATTCATATGAACTTTGCCGTGCGTTCAGTGGAAGAGGCGGGAGCTCTTATTGGCTGCTGTGCATGTCAATCAAATTGTCAACCAATCGGCGCAATAAACATTTGATTGACATGCACAGCAGCCAATCAGAGCTCTCTTCACTATTTTCTTATATCATATTTTATTAAATCACGCGATCTACTCGCAACAGCCTCGCGATCGACCGGTAGATCGCGATCGACGCATTGCCCACCCTGACCTACACTATCACTGATAGATTTGCAAAAATGCTCTGATATGTTGACATTAAAGTATCTTTTCTCTCAATAAATTCCAGAGACACTTCCATTCTAGATTTGAAGCAACACTTGATGAGACCAGAGTCTGCAAACATGTGTGAGACTGTTGGAAGAAAAGCGGTGGAAATATGAAATATTT
The DNA here is from genome assembly GCF_982586985.1 of Callionymus lyra. Lineage (NCBI taxonomy): Eukaryota > Metazoa > Chordata > Actinopteri > Syngnathiformes > Callionymidae > Callionymus > Callionymus lyra. The sequence goes on from NC_141834.1 coordinate 827,327, forward strand.
ATCTTGTGCAAAATAATTCATTTATGGTTGTTGAAATAATTTAATTAATGACTTTACTTTGACGTTCTATTTGCTAAAAAAAAAGATAAAAAATAAACCTCAATAGTTGACAAAGATCTTGCAGATTTTGAAGTATAAGTGAACAAAGTTTCATGTATTTTTACTGTATAAATATTGATTTATTGTCATTTTAGTACAGTGTATTATTGCCACTGTTAATCAAGCACAATATATTTTAATTGATGTAAAAAACTACGTAATAGTTGACAAAGATCTGACTATATTTTCATGTTCAGTAGATATTGAAGTATAAGTGAACAAAGTTTCATGTATTTTTACTGTGGAAATATTGATTTATTGTCATCCAAGTACGGGGGTCAATATGTAAAAGTAATTGACTTAATGTTATAATTTACTATATATATATATACTGTATATATACTGTATATATATATATATGATATAAAATAGAGCCTCGAAGTTGGCTCACTGGGCCAGTTACTGTGTAGCGTGTGTATATATATATATATATATTCAGCTTGCTAATATCAGTAATGCATATAGAAGACACTATAATATGGTGAGACTGACAATATCAGTGGCGTATTAAAAAAATGTTCTTAATATGCCACTGACATTGTCACCCTATTATAGTATCTTCTATATGCATTAGTAATATTAGCAAGCAGAATGTGATGTAAAAAAGTAAAAATATATATTCGTTTTTGTTTATTTATATTTACACCATTATTTAAATAGACATCAAGATGAATTGCTTGATTAAAGTTTGATGAATGAATGATACCTTAAAGCATGTTCAATTAAAAAAATCACTATTGAAGTCAATAAAGTCAAGTTAATTAAGTCTATCTAATGATCGAATCTTATCTAAATGAAGGCAGAGCGTTGAAAAACTGGACCGTACCATTCATCTTCGCAGTTCGGGTGCGCTGAGTTGAGAGGCGGTACCATTTTGAGTTAGAGGGTGGTGGGCACTGTACTTTTTATTGATGCGCTTTAAATTATGTTTTAAATGTTTTTTGCTATTTTCAAACTGATTGGAAACCTAACGAATACAACGTGGACACAATAGCGTTTTTAGATTATATTTAATGGTGCTCCAATGGTCTGGAAACACCACTACTGCGTCGTGAATAAAGGAATAAGCCAAACATTTAAAATCACTTTATGCATTTATGTTGTACATCCATTCACTCGAGTCGGTAATTCGCCGGAAGCAGTGAAAAAAAAAAGACGCTGTAGCCTTTTTCGGTTCCACGCTTGCACAGTGGACACACACACACACACACACACACACACACACACACACACACACACACACACACACACACACACACACACACACACACACACACACACACACACACACACACACACACACACACACACACACACACACACACACACACACGTCGGTCCTTGACGCCGAAGCAGTTTCACGACGAGATCCTGAGCAGAACCGTATTCATCTGCAGGGACGTCCGCGTGGGGCTCCGTGACATTGGCCGCTGACCATTCACTTTCAACGGCACGTCCACAGAGTTGTTCCTGCGCCGGTGTCCAGCTCTGCACCTCTGGAGGACCATGGACGAGTATTTCAGCCTGTCCGAGTGCGACGTGATCGGGTTCGACTTGGATCACACGCTGTGCCGGTACCATCTGAAGGAGACTTCCAGGGTGAGTGATGGAACACACGGTGATCGTGCCAGCAACCCACGACTGCAGCACTTGGCTGATGCTATTCTCCTGAGTGTCATGGTGCCTCTGCTGTCATCCTGCTGCGTGACTCATCTGGAGATGCGTGTGGTTGATGATGAAGAGAATGTGTTTCTGTTGATACAGGCCATTTTGCGGCTCAGGTGTTCAGTCACGACGCTACTAGAAGATAGACGGTCATGTGTTTAGTCTGAACACTCTCAAGGTTACAGCAGGAAGAACATCTGACACGTTTACTGAGCAAAACTAGAGGAAGAATTAGGAAAATAAATGGTTTTGTAAACTTGAATTTTACCAGTCTCCAGAAATCTCACTGAATACTGAAGTAAAATGTGAACTAAAGAGCTAATACTTTATATTTGTTAAGTGAAAACTGTGTTTCCCTTATAGAGTGTCAACCAAAAGTGGAGAGTACCAAAACAAAGCTGTTATGACATAATCTAATAGTAGGTTCTTCATAATACTTTGAAAATCTATTGTTAATACTTGAACCTCAATGATGAATTTATTATTGTTCCTTTAATTTACTATGTTGGTCAAATAATTTAATCAGCATTGAGCAGTGGTCCCCAACCCCTAGTCCGGGGACCGGAATAGGCATTGGTTACCTGGCCACTCAAAAAGAAAAAAAAAGTTCATATTTTTTGTCTAAAATGTGTTTTGTTTTAAACTAGTAAAAACACACAGATACTCTCATGATTCATTTTTTACTGTGAATAAAAAACATAATTAAACCAGTCAGCATTGCCAAAAGGTTAGGGACACCTGGTGTAGAGAAAATAATAAAATACATCTTTTAGTATTCTTTCAATTTCTGTTTGTAACTCTTTTATTACCTCTAGGGGTGTGTGACACTCGTTACATATAAGATACAATGGCAAACGATAGGATTCATTGTGGTACTGTAGAATCAATGATAGCTCAGATGGTAGAGTGGTTGCCTGCAGTCCAAAAGGTTGCAGGTTCAATCCCAGCTCCAGACAAGCTTGTGTCGTTGTGTCCCTGAGCAAGACACTTCACCCTGATTGCTCCTGATGGTGAACTTGGCGCAAGTGTGCAGCCTACTCCCATCAGTATGTGTGAATGGTTGAATTTCCCCTCGTGGGACTAATAAGGGATTCTAAAAAAAAAAAAAAAAAAAAATTTTATAATATTGCCTGAATACTTGACTCTGGTATTGCTAAATTTACAGAGTGCATGACTATTGATGAAGTCGTAACTACTGAAATATGTTTAGAAACCAAAATATGTTTAAGCATAGCTGCTTGAGTCGACTGTATCCGCTCTTCCTTAGTCAAAGTAGAGATCTTGCAGGATTGTATTGTTCCTTTAGCACTAGAAGGACGTAATCATAGCTGCAAGCTGGGGACCAAAAGTTTACTTAACTCCAAAAATAAACAAACTCTGTGAATATTTGCATGTTAACTATGTTTGATATAAACTGAAGGAACTATAATAAAATCAAAATATGATTTCAATGGTTTTTTTTTTCTTTAGGAAATTTTGCCTCTTCTTCTTTGTAGTACTTCTCAAGATCCATCAGAGTGGATGGTCTGATCAAAATGATCTATAAAGCATGATGAAATAAACCCTTGACCCATACTTGAAGCCACTTCTATACAGAAACACTACTCTTAATAAACAATCAAACTCTTAATAAGTTATAAACTACAGTATGAAATATATCCATGATGGGTTTTTTTGGCATTAACTTCTGGCAGATGTTTTGTGTGAGGGATTATCTTTACATAACTGACACAACCAACTGAAATCTGATCTTAACAACACCAATCTCCTAACATACATTCTCCCATTTGTTTCTGTCACTTCATGATATTTTTGTTTGTTTGTAGATTGACCTGCTTTATTTTTCATGTTTGCAGCTGATCTATGAAAGTTTTGCCAGGTACCTGGTGGAACACAAAGGTTATGATAAGGACCTCCTTAACCTAACTCCTGCCACGTGGGACTTCTGGTGAGTACCATCGACATCATATCATAATGCACCAGCACCAGAAGTCTAATCATTCATAGAATTATCTTATTACATCTTTCTTAAAAAATATATCATGGTCATATAAAAACCAAAGTTATTTTTACATTCAGGTAGCTAATTCGATTTTAGGAGGATTTCAATAGTTTATTTTGTCTTTATAATATTATTACATTTTCTATTGCATTATTTTGTTTATCTTTTCATTCACATTTTTGGCTTTATGTTTGATTTTAAAAATTATAATTTATCAGTAGTTGAAGGCAGCCCTTGCTATAACTTGATTAATTCACCTTTATCTATAATACCATAACATGTTTCAATATATAGATATGTTTTCAAAATTCCTTTTCTTTTCTTTTGTTTAAAATGGGAGAAAGTCAGCTGAAAATAAGAGTGTCTGGAGTTCAAAGGCATCAAACATGCTAATGTAACTAGAAAATATGCATTTCCAGGAAAACAATGCAATGTGAATACCGAATCTGTAAACTGAAATGCTTGAATTAGTAGCTGTAGAAGTAATAATGGGACTAGAATAAGTAGTAGAAGAATTAGTAGATGTAGAAGTAGTAGTATTAGTAGTATTAGTGTAAGAAGTAGTAGTGGGAGTAGATGAAGTAGTACAGTAGAAGTAGAATAAATAGACAACATTGTTTTTAAAGTAGATTGAAGTTTCTAGGTGTGAGTAGATGAATGTACTGGAAGGTCAAAGTGGAAAGAGTTGAAACATGAGTTGAAGATTTTTCCCATTCGAGTGAATAGGAAAAATGGTAGAAAAAGAGGAATAGAAGAAAGAGTTAATGAGATAATAGAAAGCTATAACATAGCCCGCATTTCCAAGTTTGTGATGGTTCTTCTACTGTTTATCTTCAGCAGTGTGAGTTTGAATAATTTGCATGTTATAAACGCAGTGCATAGTTTCCCTAATACATCGTATAACACAAGTAATATGAATAATATTTTGCCATGTCAGCCGGCTCTTCTTGTAATATTGTTTTTTTTTTCTGTTGTCATCTTACAAATTCGTTTTAAAGGAATTCGTTTTTATTCATAATGGGAATGTATTTCACAACTCCACTTTAATTGTACTTTGGAAGATTTTAGAACCTTCATAACTTTTAAGAATGATATAAGACTCAATTTGTAAAACACTAACTAATATTGCTCTCAGGACAAGGCATCTTTATCCAGTCGTTTATTGCTAAATACATTGTAATTGTGACTGTAAACATCCCATGTGCACATACAAATAAATATTTATTAGTAGGTATTTACTAATTACTAATATTCAACATTCACCACTGGACTCCCTTAAAGGAAATTCAAATTTCACTAATTTTGAACTCACCTTCATGCCGCTTAAGGATTGAGATTGTTTTTATTACTTCATTATTCTGCTACTCATAGGGTAGAAAGTACACTGGAAGATCTTGCGAAGTGTTTCCTTTCTTTTTAAGCATTTTAGTCTTTAAGCTCCTGCTACAAACAAGCTTATGTGTGAAATTTGAGTGGTGCTGCTGTTCATTAAATGTCCAGCAGATGTCAGTACTTCCAAATTAAATCTAAATAAGGTTCAAGATACTAAATTACTTTCAACAAAAATCACATTGACACTCGGGTGGTAATAACTGACACCATTGACTTTGAAAATATTTTTCCATATAATTTTTAATACAAGATGGGCATTACAGTCGAGCACTGTGGAGGTATTTGGATGTTTTTAAGCATATTTTTGGACAAAGATAAAAATAATTAAGCTCCAGTTGCTACATTAAAATTAACATACATTTTTGCCTATAAAAAGGAACATGTGTATTCTGAAAATAATACAAACCCTTAGCGAACATGGGGGTGAGAAAAAAATTAGTAAAATTTGAATTTTAGGTGAACTATCAGTGTTTTTTATCATCACCATGTTTTGTACTATATTTTTATTGCAGTGTGTACTGTTCAACTGACTCGTTTGTTTTTTGATCTGTTCTTAAATAAATCACATTACTCTAAAAGGTTATATTATCCATTCTATCCAGGTCTGATTCACATTATTTTAGGAAGTTATTCTCAAAACAAGCAGGGGACTTACTTAAATAAATGTAACTTTTATCTTGTGACTTTTTACTTACAATCACTTTATTAAAACGATTTGTAAGGTTAAGAGAAAAAATGGGACAAAAGAAGGGGAGAGTGTACAAACAGATGCTTGTTTCAAGAGAGAGTGTTAAAATAATGTCTGTAGTTATAACTTAACTAGTCAGAATTAATGGTGGAAAATAAATCCATCTTTGGTGAAAGCAGATCACTTTAATAAGCAGTTTCTGTATCATACCCATTTGATCCAAACATATACAGTATATGTATATATACAATTTTGTCAACTGATCTAGTTCATTCTCAACTGCTGAGTCAGGACCCAAAAATGGTGGGAAAGTCCAATGTTAGTGGGTCGTTTTTTTCCTGGTAAAAATATACATCTGTTTTAATCCAGTATAACATGATTTGCTGTGATGTTTACATGTTTAATTATTACAATTCCATTCATTTCCTGATTCAAGCCATACTAGTTATCATAAGAATTTTATTATCATAATTATTATAAAATAAATATTATTTATTATAAAACTTAAACTAAATTACAATAATGTACATCTTTGTAACTCACTGACCTGCTGAAAAATCTAACCATATTTTCGATGAAGGGTAAACTAAATTAACCTTTGCCGACATTGTTCATAAATACAAAATAGCTCGTAGCCACTTCTTTAAATTTTTACAAATAAGAGACTTTATAAGATCTCAACAAAAACAATCATTATCTATCCCCAAACTAACTGTTGTAGAAGAAATGATGTTAAAGGATTCCCAAGGAAGAGGGTTGATATCAAAAATATATGGTGAACTGGTTGCTCAGTCACCAGAATCTTCAACAAGCAGACTTAATTCTTGGAGAGAAGACCTACAGGTCATTATCTCGGATGTGGAATGGGAACGGGCCTGCACAAAAGCTCAGTCACAAACGGTCAACACACGCCTTAAATTATTGCAATACAACTGGCTAATGCGTACTTATTTGACACCAGTTAAACTTAATAAATTCAACAGCACTGTCCCAGATGTTTGTGTCAAGTGTGGAATTGAGAAAGGCACACTCTTCCACTGTTTGTGGCAATGCTCCAAAATAGAAACATTTTGGAAGGAAGTACAACTAAGTCTCGAAGGAATGTTGGGAATTAAATTAAATCTGGAACCTAAACTTTTCCTATTAGGTTTGTACCCTGTTGGTTGTCCAATCCTAAAGAAACACAGAATATTCATTGATATCGCTTTATTGTTGGCAAAAAGAGTGATTGCAGTAGCATGGAAGGAGGTGGACAAGCGAAATATTGGAAGATGGTTGTTAGAATTAACATCAACTCTGCCACTGGAAAAAATCACATACACCATCAAGGGTAAACAGCAATGTTTTGAAGATGTGTGGGGCCCCTTCTGTAATTTCCTTATTAATAAAGACATTTCTCACATGATGGAAGTACCTGAGCAAGAGGTATTGTGACCTGGGATAGTTCAGATGGACAGCATCCATTTTCTTTTTTATGTTAATTGTGACAAAAGTTATGGATACATAATAATAATCTCTATTTATATAGCGCCTTTCTAGACCAGGGTCACAAAGCGCTTTGACAGCCATTCACACATACTGATGGGAGTAGGCTGCACCACATGGCGCCAAATCTCCCATCAGGAGCAATCAGGGACACAACGACACAAGCTTGTCTGGAGCTGGGATTGAACCTGCAACCTTCTGGACTGCAGGCAACCACTCTACCATCTGAGCTATGACACCCAATCAATAAATCATATTCTGGGGCTTGAATCTATCCATGTAAATGTTACTTCACCCTCATTTTTATTTTTGATATACAGTATTTTCTTTTTTTACTTTTAGTAAATCTTTTGTTTTGTATTTTAATTTTTCGTTTGTGACTTTATTGTGAACCTGTATGTGTTTGTATATTGTTGTTTGAAAAGAATAAAAGAAATTGATGGAAAAAAAAAATTAACCTTTGCCATGTAGTGATTTTTTTAGGTCTGGTAAATGGGAAATTACATTAAACTACTACAGTAAAACCAGAACAAAATCAGAAACCTTTTATTGGCATTGCAAAATGTGCAACGCAATTTAGCAGTTAATAAGTGTTAAAAGTACATGTAAAAAGATGCTTGTCACAGTATGATACAGTGATTTTGTTCATTGCACATTGTCCTAGGGTGGTGTGTGTTTGTGTGTCAGTCAGTGTGTGTGTCAGTGTTTGTTTGTGTTCAATGTAATGATGGCTTGTGGGTAGAAGCTGTCCCTGAGTCTATTTATCCTCATTTTGATGGACCTGTAGCATCTACCAGAGATTAAGAGGTCGAAGAGGTGATATGTGGGGTGGGAACTGTCTTTTGTAATTGCCACAGCTCTGCTGAGGCAGCGGGAAGAGTAAAGTTCACTTAGAAAGGAGAGGGGCCGACCGATAATCATCTGTGCTGTCCTGACCACTTGCTGTAGCCTCTTCCCTTTTGCATCAGTTCAGTAGGTTATAATACTCTTGACGGTAGAGCGGTAGAATGCCAGCAGCAGCTACTGGTAGATGTTACTTTTTCTGAGCACTCTCAGGAAGTGCAGACGTTGCTGTGTCTTCTTGATGATGGTTGAGGTGTTAGCAGACCAGGAAAGGTTTGAAGGGGTCACAGTGCCCAGGAGGGTGAAGGTGTCTGCCCTCTCTATGATAAGGTGATAAGGTTCCAGGGTTGAGTCAGTACTTGGGTGACTTAGGTCAGTCTGTGAAACTGAGCCTGAGAAACCTGGGGGTTGTATTTGATAAAGACATGTCTCTTGTTCGACACTGCAGAAAACTGACCAGAAACTGTTTCCTTCAACTGAGAAAAATCTCTAAACTTAGGAAAATGTTGTCAGATGACATGATCTGGAGCTTGTAATCCATGCGTTTGTGTCTTCTCGCCTGGACTACTGCAACAGTTTATTTTCATATCTTAACAAGAAGGAGCTGTCTCGCCTGCAGTTGATTCAGAACTCTGCAGCGAGAATTCTGACCCGCTCAAGTAGAAGAACTCACATTTCTCCGATCCTTAAAACTCTTCACTGGCTTCCAGTTTCTTTCAGGATCAACTTTAAAATTCTGGTTCTTACTTCCAGAGCTATTCATGGTCAGGCTCCTCCTTACATCACTGATCTGATCCAGCCTTTCACCCCAGCTCGGGCTCTGAGGTCTGTGGATCAGAATCTACTGATGGTTCCTGGCACGGTTTAGGACCAGAGGAGAGAAATCCTTCCAGGCTGTTGCTCCTAAGCTTTGGAACGATCTTCCTCTATCTTTGCGCTTGATGGAGTCTACTGACTCCTTTAAGAACCTGGTCTAGAAAAGCGCTATACAAATAAAAATTACTTACTTACTTACTTACTCTACGCAGTTACAGTTTGCTGACCAGGATGTCAGGGATGATGGTGTTGAAGGCTGAACTGAAGTCAATAAAAAGCAACCTGTTGAGCTCTCCCGGGTTTAAGAAACCTCAGCGCAGTGTGGAGTTTGATGGCTATTGCATCCTCTGTCAACCTCTTTGCTCTCAAAAAGCAAACTGGTGAGGGTCGATGGAGGAAGCAGGGAGGCGGGTCCAGATGTGGGTTAGGACCAGCCGCGCCAGGCACTTGGTGATAATGGGTGTAAGTAAGGCAGTTGATTTCTTGGGGATTGAGCTGATGGTCGAGGATTTTAGGCCAAATGGGATGATGGATCGCAGTGGTGGTCTGTCAGAGACTGCTAAGCCTTGTCTGCCGGCCCAAGAAATATATGAACTACAGACTTATTTTTATTATAATAATTGTAAATGTATTATCATATTTTCCATGAATAGCTACTTAATAAGTTATATCAAATTGTCTCTCCATCTCCTTTCATAGCTTTCCTCTGGTTGAGCTGCTTCCAAATATGAATATTTATATAAGAGTATAAATCCAATCAGAGTTCAGCCATCATTTGTTGCTACTTTTCCTGGAGGCCTTCACAGTCAGTTCTGGCCCTGGTTCATAACATAGGTGTCGATTAGACTGACACTTTAACCAATCACATTATGAGTTGACGACGCCAGGGCCTTCTAGCATGCGTATGGTGACGTCAGAATATTCCTGTCCTTACATTGACTAATCAGAGAGGGCACAAGTTAGGTACAGCAACAAATCTTGTTTTTAGCTGAACAAACAGAAATAAAGTGTACATGTGTTTATTTAAAACCCACAATGTCTAGGAGAAGAGGAAATTACCTTATTTTGCAAATTAATTATGAAGGCCATTTTCAAGAAGGACTTAAGAAAAAGCTAGACATCGTTAAGAAAGTTATAAGTAAGATATTAATTAATTAGCATTTATAGATCGCTTTTCAAGACCAGGGTCACAAAGCGCTTAAACAATTAAAAAAAATACCCAATAAAATAAATACTTAAAATGTCAAGACAACACAGACAAACACAAGACTCTCAGAAAATCAAGGGAAAGCCTGCACAAATAAAAATGTCTTGAGATGTTTCTTGAAGGAGTCAGTAAACTGGTCCTGAACCTGTGCGAGGAACCATCAGCAGATTCTTATCCACAGACCTCAGAGCCCGGGCTGGAGTGTAAGGCTGGATCAGATCAGTGATGTAAGGAGGAGCCTGACCATGAATAGCTCTGAAAGCAAGAACCAGAATTTGAAAATTGATCCTGAAAGAAACTGGCAGCCAGTGAAGAGTTTTAAGGATCGGAGAAATGTGAGTTCTTCTACTAGAGCAGGTCAGAATTCTCACTGCAGAGTTTGTAAGCGGTAAAAGTATTTTTTTGTCACTTTTATTCCATGAACTGCGTGAGTTCATGCAATTTTCCTAAATAATGTTGCACTTTACAAGGTTATTAGTGATGCTTTTTGTGTGTTACAGCTGTAGTTGCAGCATAAAGAGACTTATGCACTAAGATTATGTTTCCTCAGTAAAGGCATTTATTCCGGGCATACAAGTGAGTGTCTGTGATGCAACTGCTCTTTCTGCTGCCTTCCTCCATACTGGTTTCTTTAAATCATCAATTTGTAACTCTGAAGGGACGGTTGACTCCACCGGTTCTCATTCCTGGGAGTCAAACGCTGACACTTTGGGTCGGTTGTCCTGTGTGTCGATCATTAATATAATCTCACTGTGATGTAGCTGCTGATTGAATGCTGGCTGTGGTTGTTTCTCCGTGTTTTGTTTTTCTCTTTACTAACATTCAATGCAGGATATTTTCAGTGATGCGCTGATGTTGTGCTCATTTGATAATGCTCCAGACGTCTTATTGACCTATAACAATGCACGGTCAGATCTATGTTGTGTATGAATAACCTTAAAGTAGTTTTTGAGAGGTGGATTCATTCAAACGAGCACTACTGAAGGCCAATGTGTGAAATGCACGGCCCACCACCAGTGATGGATTGTCTCATGTTATAAAGTCCATCTAATCTAAGGAAACTGATGCATGTATTAGAGTAGGGTGGAACCAGCCCAGGTTGTCTTTTATATCTATGAACACTTACCAGGATGTATATACATCATCAACCTGCGACATTTGGTTTGTGAAACACCAACTGATGAGCCAAAACCCCAAATTGTGCTTAGGGACCTAAAAATGTTATTTTGTAATGTTAATAGTTTATACAATCAAACTTTCTAAAGTTGCCCATCCTTGGGGGTCTTCTACTGGAGAGTTAATTTTAAACATATTGCTGTCCATAATCTGATAAGGCTAAGATCAACTTGTCCATTGCTACAAATGTTAGTTGATGAGTACCTGAGAAACTTTCACTAATTGGTGTTTGTGTTTAGTTTCAAAGGTCTAGTGGTCGACCTGGAGGACGGAAACTTGGTCAAGCTTGCAGAAGATGGCACCGTTCTAAGGTTTGAATGTGACTTCTCCTTGTAACGTGAATGATGGTGAAGAATATTTTCATTTTTTGTTTGTTTCTATATTGGTTAGAGCTACACATGGGACAAAGAATTTGAGCACAGAACAGATTATCAAAAAATATGGTCCTAAGAGAGAGTGGAAGCACTTCAACAACCTGAATACAACCTTCAGCAGATCTGGTCTCTTCCTTGTTTATCAACAGATTATCCACTTTTCTTCAGGAATGTTTTTGTTTGACTTTTTTTTGATCCTGCAGCGAAATACTATTACTATGACAACTACTTCGACCTTCCTGGTGCACTTCTCTGCGGAAGATTGGTTGACACGTTGCAAAAGGTGAGAAGTTCTTGATACTGGTGAGTCTTTAGGTTTATTAATTCACTTTGTGCTGCACAGAGAGGTAGAGAGGTGAATGCTGATGTTTGGAAAGACATGCTTGCAGCCATTGACCACAACTACAATACCTCTGCGTTCAAAGGTAGGATTTTAATGCTTCCCCGGACACAAACACAGACACCTATAGAATCATTTTTCAATTTATTATGACTTTTGTTTGCATAATATGACATTTTTGGAGAAAAAACAATTTTCCTTGTGTTTGCATGTCAACAAGATAGTTTCTTTTTGTATTAATATATTTAACAACAATCAAAAAGTTAGAATTAAAAAAAAGGCCAGAGCTGTTTTAGTTACAGTACTAAGCTTTAAGTTATATTGGTACACATTCAGGTAAGAAGAAACTTGGTTCCCTGCCAGTTGACTCATTCCTTACAAAACAGATGTGAACTTATCAGTTTTCCAGTACCTCAGTGCTCTACTAATTTGAATCTTCTTGAGGCAGCAGGAGTGTTGTCATTCTTTTGGTTTTTCACGTTGAAGCAATGAGAAAGCCAGAGAAAACACAGTGAACATTTTCAGCTGCAAAGATTCCATTACTTTCTTCATCAGGCACTTGGACATAAACCCGGTCACCTGTGTGCAGGATCAACACTGAGCTACCGGACATCTGGTCCAGGAAGCCCTTGTTGTACTCATCATAGGTAAAAAGTACTGGCTCATCATTTTTGTAGAGGGCCACCAGGGCGTTTGCACCATTGACATGGATGTGGTAGCTAAAGTAGTAGAGGCCAGGGACCTCACAGGTAAAAACCCCACTATGGGGGTCGTAGTGGTGCTCTCCATTGTATAGTACCTGATTGAATTGGATTGGTCTTCCAGCTGGGGGGTAGGCACTTGTAAGCACTGCACTAAAGGCAGACATGGGAGCCTTCATCATTTCATGTGACATCATCACTTCATGAGATTTGATTGGCATGCTCTTTTCATGGTGGTAGACAATCTCTCCTGGGGGGCCAGGAGGCCCAGGAGGACCAGCAGAGCCTGGTACACCATCTTGACCTCTGGGACCTGGTGTTCCGGGCGGACCATGAGGACCAGAAACTCCTTTGGATGTCATGCCAGCTGGCCCAGGAGGACCTGTGATACCTGGATGACCTTTATTTCCAGGTTGGCCTGAAGGGCCTGGAGGTCCCATTGATCCCATAGGCCCTGGGCGGCCATTTTCTCCTGCTTTTCCTTGTCCTCCTGGTGAGCCAGTATGCCCTTTAAGTCCAGGGGCTCCATTTGAACCAGGTTGACCACTAGAACCAGGGTGTCCTGCTGCACCCTTTTCACCTTGAGGACCACTGTGACCAGGCATTCCTGGTGCACCCACTGATCCTGGTGTACCAGGTTTCCCTGTAAATCCCATTGCTCCCTGTTCACCTTTGGCACCTCGAGGCCCAACAGCCCCCATCATTCCCATATCACCCTTGGGACCAACTTGACCTGGGCCTCCCTGGAATCCTCTTGCTCCTTGTGGTCCAGCTGAACCTACAGGACCTGTAGCACCTGGATGACCAGTAAAACCAACCGGTCCAGGTTCTCCCTTCTGGCCAGTTGTTCCAGGAGTACCTGGTGATCCTCTGATACCTGGTTGTCCTGACTCTCCTGGTTTACCAATACCTGGCATTCCTGGAGCACCTGGCTGGCCAGCATGGCCCTGGTGACCTTTTGGTCCTCTGGTTCCTGGCATACCAGGGTTACCATTCTCGCCTGTTTTTCCTGGTGCCCCTATACCAGGAGCTCCAGTGTGACCCTTTGGCCCTGTTGGGCCCATTGAACCAGGAGCACCAGCTCTTCCTGGCACCCCAGCTTTGCCAGGTTCACCAGGATAGCCCGTGGGGCCAGGATGACCTACACCAGGTTTACCAGCCGAACCAGATGGACCCATTGGTCCAGTTGCCCCGGGTGTTCCTGGAGCACCAGAGATCCCATAGCCTCTCTCTCCTTTAGCGCCTGGAAGACCAGAAACACCAGGATGCCCCTTCATACCAGGTTCTCCTCTTGGCCCCATTGCTCCAGGGATACCAGCCGGGCCAGGTTTTCCAACAGATGAAATTCCAGCAGGTCCTGGTGTTCCAGATGCTCCAGGACCACCTCTAGGACCCATTGAGCCTGGTGAGCCAGGAGTACCTCGGTCGCCTGGGATACCAGGGGAACCAGGTTTTCCAGGGCTTCCAGGGCTACCAGGCTTTCCGGGTTGAGAGTAACCTGGTGGTCCTGGAGGTCCTGAGGGGCCTTGTGGTCCAGTATATCCTATACCATTTTCTCCAGGGGCTCCAGGTGGCCCCATTGGGCCTGGCTCACCAGGGGAACCAGGTGGACCTGGATAGCCTTCTGGAGCTGTAGGCAAAAAATAAACAAATGTTTACTTTTGTTCCAGATATGTGGTATACAGAAGGATTGCTCTATCTAATGTGATTAATTCTTTTTTAGTACATATACACCCCTAGTTCCCAGTAACCATCCTAAATCCTAAAGATTGACATTGAAGATGATATATCACTATTTGTTCTTTTGTCAAATTTATTTTCCTCTGTCCTCCATATACAGTTCATGACAAGCAACATGGCATGACCATATTCTATGACTTCCAAAATCAGGTTATCATGTATAGTAAAAGGCTCTTACTGATTCAACTATTTTCCTTCTTCATGAAATCAGTTCTCACTAATACATATTGATATTACTTTTTCCCTCAAGTATTACTCTTTTTTCCCCTTACTGGTTAGTCTTGATACATATGCCTTGTTGCAGGGCGAAAAAAGTAAGAAGATGATGTGTAAATTCTCTTGTTAATGTAGGTTTATTTGTAAGCTGCAGTTGTGTGTTGTTTTACCCTGTTAAATCCAAAAAGGTTTTTTGTAAGTTTGTGTAAATATATTTTCCATTTATAATCAATAGAATTAAAAGCATTTCAATTGTAGTTACGTTGTAGTTTAAAAAAACATATCCATATTAAAAATCGCCCCATCCATCTTTAACTGCTTTTCCAAGTTCAAGTCATAAGGGAAGAAAATAGCACTAGTAGGTTCAGACTTTTCTCTCCCTAGGAGTCTCCTCAAATAATATTTTCATCATGTCTTGGGTCTGCCCATGGGGGTTCACCTCAAACAAATCAGAACACCCCAAACACCAAACAAGAGTGGGGAAAAGCTGCTTAATGCTACAACCTGCTAGTAAAGAAATTAATACTATATTAATGAAATCTTTCAGTTCTGAATGTGTTTAGCCTTAAGTTAGTCGAGCAGCTAGACACCATACCTAAAAATTTGCCCACTGTATTTTAAAATATCAAATGAAATACAGGCTGGACCAAAACAGCTAGCACTCTGCAAACAAGTATGCACTTTTCAAACTAAACTTCACTTCACTTTATCTTGGCATTATGAACTTTCTTCAATACACATTTTTGCTCTAGGGAACACAACTTAACCATATGCATTACATGACTCTGTTCTATAGAAGACCACCTTTATTACAGCAAAATGTATTTAACACACCTGTTTACACCAAATCTCCACAGTTCCATGACCATAACTACTCCAGTCAACACTGAACCTCAATCGATTCCTTTACATGCAATGTTTTCAGCAGCAACATCCAGTTGATGCTTTTGGTCACTTATACACTATATAACTCCAGAATGACATAAAGTCAGTTATTAGTTCATGTAGTCTTTAACTACACATATACATAGAAGTCAGAAACGCATACATTGCTAAGGTAGGGGCAAATATTGTGTGTCTGTCTTCAGAGTTTTCATTTTGCATCAGCTCTAACATCAATTGCCTGATCCTGGACTCTAATGTGTGCGATATAATGTATGGAAAAAATGTGAATAGATGCAACTCACCTTGACTCTTGGTGTCATAAGATTGAGTTTCGTATGAAGCTTTGGGGTTGTAGGCAGCTTTGGCATTATATGGAGCTTTGCCGGCCTTTTGGTAGTATCTGTCAGGTGTAGCCGAGGCAAGAGCCAGGAGGACCAGGAGAACTTGGGCCACCCCTGTATCCATCTTAGGGAGCTCTACCTGAGGGATAGACAAAAGTTTAAGTTCTTCTGAAAACAAATAATCTTTTTCAAAAAAATAAAGATTTCTGCAGACATTTAGACAAGTTGTATCAGAACAATACACTTGAGAGACAACATCAAAGGTTTACCACGCAGCTTCAGGTTCAGGAAGAAGTTTGGCCCGTCTGACCAAGATGATGTTAGATCCTCGAGTGTGTGAAGTTCTACTGGCTGGCGATACAGTACTTATACAGAGCAGCATCTTGGAGCCTGTAGCACCCTGTGATGTCATCTTTTTAATGATGGGTGTCATTTGAGTGTGTCACTGCCTTCGCCCCTCCCTGATTCTCCTCATCCACAACTCTGTGTCTGTGTGAAACTGAAATGACCCAAAAATCCTCTGATTCCCACTTTGGGGTTTGAGTATGTAGTTAAGCTTTTTTTTCATCCTCTCATCATAATGTTCATTTTTAGAACTGAAAGTGAGTGTTATAGTTTTTCTCCGACACCTTTACCACTGAGAGATAATTCTGAATCATTCAACTCAAAATAATTCGAAAAACATCTATTTAAAGATTTAAAGGAAACACACAGAATGGGCCTTTTCACACATTTTATTGCAGAAATGCACCAGATCTCGCTCACCACATCAAAGTTAGTGTGTAAATCCACCCCGAAATACACCAAAGCTGGTTTATATCAGTCATGCCTCTTGAAACATGTGAGTCAGAGGTTAACTGCTCATTAAATCAGGAGTTAAACAATGCTGGGAGACTTTGATTGCCACTATAGTTTATTTTTAATGCTGTAGTGCTCAATAATTATGAAAGTAATTACCAAGGCTTTGAGTCAGTGTTTGTTTTATTCTACAAAGATTTGTGTATTTTGTGAAGTGAGTTGTCAAACTCACGTTTGTTTGTCTTTCGTAGTCATCAGATTGCCTGGTGCATCAGCAGCAATTGTTGCCACGACATTAAATTCACAGTGCTTCCAAAACCAGGGAAAAATGTTTTTTATTTTTACAATTTATTTGAAATATATAATGTAACACATTTGTCTTTGTCATCTGGGTCACCTTGACCCCGAGACAAAGCAAGGGTTAATACACTGATTTTATACTCACCCTACTGTTGAGGGTTAAGAGTTAGAGGCAAAGGTTCATGTACTTGTGAAAGTTGTGAACTGTGCTTACTGTTCTTCGTCCAAAAAGACACACCAAAAACATCCAAATACCTCCATACTGCTTGTCCAAAATTTCTCTCCTGTATTGATTCCCAACATGGAAAAAAAGTCCATATTTTAAGAATTTTTGTAGCAGAGGTTCCCAGTGTATTAGTGTGAATCTTGCGAAAACTTGTCAGTTCAGGGGAATGCCAGTGTCAGTGAGCAAGCTAGGATTGTTCTTCAGCTTAAAAATGGCTTTACTATAGAATTGTTCTCATTTTTTCTAAAAACATATTAATATTGGGGGTATAAGAGGAACATTACAGACGACCATAATGGAAATATTTAGATGTTTTTTCTTGATCGTTAGCAACATGCTTTTCTGCCTTTAATTCTAAAAAGACATTCCTCTCAGTAGAAATCAGTAGAAAACGAGTGAGATTTTGACTTTTGGTGAATGATCCCTTTGATAATGGAGACCATGAACTGTATGAAATCTGCTAAAGGGCCTTTAATGGCCTCCTGGCTAGACTTTGAATATGGTTGAGACCATCTGCACAGATATGTCTGACAAACTGCTTTATACTTCCCTCAGTCATGAATATGATTCATTGAGGCAAGATATTGACCATTTTTATAATGTCAGATTTAGAGGAGCTGATTTTAATCAAATGATCTCAAAACGTGAGCGTGTTGTTGGTCTTGTCTTCAGAGTCAGGTTGTGGTGGGGCAACAGCTCTTCAACAGGGAGGCCCAGACTTTCCTCTGCCCAGCAAAATTGTCTAGCCCTTCCCTAGGGAACGCGAGACATAATTGCAGAAGCCACCTCAGCTCCTGACTCTACTCAATGCAGAGGAGCAGCGGTTCTACTCCGATCCTCTGAGGGTAGAAATGTAGATTCTACCCTCGTAGATTGGAGATTGAGAGCTTTGCCTTTTGCCTTAGCCACCACAGATCAGTGCAATCTCATTCTCCACTCTTACCACACTCATGAACAAGCATCTGAGATACATGGACTCCTCCACTTGTTGCAGAATCCCAATAAATTATGGTTACTTCAAAAGAAAACGAAAAAGTGACTCAACTCTGACATTATAAAAAGGTTGTAGGTGACACATCTTTCATCCACTGCAGGTGAGGTTTTCTAATATGTTGATTATTTGAACACATTGCTTCACAGTTCTTCTAAAGTATTAATAATAAAAATGCTAGTATCAAGGAGTTTTTTGTGTAATTAAGAAGAGTTTAGATCTATCCTATTCTAAACAAAAAAATAAAAAGCAAGATACTGAAGCATAACAGGGAGTACAACGCCCTGCTATCATGGTGGTTAACCATTTACTCCAGAGTTTACTCCAGAGTTACTAATCAAATTACAATTTACTCCGTGTAGTTGTAATATCAGCAAATCAAATACATTTTTGTGTGGCACAGAAACTAACAAAAAAGGTCACTTATCCATCATAACAAGTAAAACATTGAGAGGGATAGATCCAACAAATTAAAAGGATATATTTGACTTGGGTATTACTCTCTCTTGGCTGAGACTCTATTTGCTCTATTTACAGTCTGTGGTTTGGGGTTAAAAATTCATCCTACTATAAACGCTCCATCAAAGGCTTTTGCAACTACAGGGATGTGTTTTTTGTTTAATCTGTGATTGTTGCCCACAAAGTGAGAGTGTTTGCCTCTATATCTAACCGCAGCTGAGGACAGCTTAATGGTAATTTTGGAGTCAAATATTTGTGGGTGTGTGTAAACATGTGATTACAAAGGCAGATGTATTGGAGCAATGTGGTGTGATTCCTGACTCCTCCTGAAAACAGGGTGGGTGGCACACTGGGAATGATCCACGTTATCAACTCTGTCCCTAATTGTTCAGCCCATGCTGATGTCATAACCCTTGAAGAAACTCAACTCAATCTATTCCGTCCGGAAAAAACATGGTTTCTTACAAATAAAATTGTCATTTCATATAAAGCTAAGAAAATGTAATTTTGAATGATTCAAAACATTTATATGACTAATATTTACATGTTCGGTTTGTTTTTTGTTTTCGCTAAAAGAAAAAAAAAGAGGGGATTATTTTTATTTGTTTTATTGAGAAGAGTATTAAAGTCACTCTTATCAAGACCGTGTAATAATTAAGCATAATTTAAACTATCTCATCATCACCAGCAAATACATTCACAAATCTAAAGATATTGAAATGATTATTTTCAAATTAATAAAATATATTGCAACTATAAAATGGATTAAAAGTATAAATGGTTTATTATCATACAGGAATTTATGTGACTTTACTATGTTTTCTGTAGATGTTTTTTTTGCTTTTAAACAAAAATCTAGTTGGTCTAGAAAGTAATTTTTGCATAACAAAAATATATCACAACATTATTGTATAACAGACCAACATTGTCAAACTGGTGTTGTACTGATGCTTGGCTTCCAAGTATCAGGGTGTAAGGATACCTGTTCTTTTGTGTTTATTGAATTAGGAAAACTATTAACACAACATATATTTTTATGTCACAATCTTTTGTTTTTTTAGAACTATAACTCACATCTTTTTAAATGTATATACGTAATAACTCTCATCAGCTGGAAGGACAAGAGTGTCACACACCTCCACATCGATTTACAGCTACTTCTTTCAATTCTTTCAACTGCACAAGTAGGAATATATATCTTTTTAGACTATGGTTAACTGTATAACAGCACAAAACAATTCACAGATAAAGCTCACAGAGTACAGAAAAATCACACAACTCTTTTTAGTGTTGCTAGAATATACCAGCTAGGATTTGCTGAATCAGAAAGACATCCGGCATCTCCCATTTAACAACACCACCTACATCCAAAACCATCTTTGTGTACATCATAAGCACTTTTCCCTAAGCATATATTTTACAGATATACCATCCCGCAAACAAGTTAGCACATGCATTCACACGTATGGAGTGTGTCCATTGGCGCCTTTCTTTGAGGGCTCTGTGGGTAGAGGAAGAGGTGGGTCTCTGTGCACACTCTGTGCGGTCCATGGAGATGATGGGTAATCTTATAGCTCAGGCGCCACGTCCGACAGAGGTTTTGAGGGCTTGACCCAAAATGGGTAAGTGGAGCTGTGGTGGATGGTGGAAATCGCTGCATTAGACACACCCACTTTAACATATGCAGATGCAAAGATGGTGATTCAATTTAATGTATTTCTCATATGTTTAATTTCAAATAAGTTAATTACTTTATAGTCTATATAAATGTTCATATTTGGGACAGGAGTTCAACAGTTTAATTAAAATAGATGTAAAAAAAAAAAGGGTCCGATGTTACAGAGGAATTTCTGTAGAATCAAAAACTGGGTTCTATTAGACTGTGACACCACTGTGTGAGAAATGGAGTTCTGTAAATCCACACATTAAGGGCAATCTACTGGTTCACGATGGAGCTGCTTTTTGATTCGCCATTGTAAATGAATACAATCAATCAAAGACAGTCAATTCAGAGTCACCCCCTCCTTAAAAAAAACTAGTTAGTGCCCCTCCCATAACACTGACCTCTTTAGGTAGACGAAGCATTGTATGAATTGAAGAAGCTCCTTCTCCTTTGTTTATGTTCATCGTCTGACATGTGTTTGAATTGCATTTGTAGATTCCCTGGCTTGGAACATAACAAAGGGTAACTTCTCACAATGAACAGATTTATAGGTACTGGACATGTTAACCTCACAGGACATTTCAACTTTCATTTTTTATGTGGTTATTTATCCAAAAACAAAGTGAATATAATATATCATATTGATTTAATACTATTTATAACTTAAGTTAGTTGCTGTAGATGCTACTTTAAGTTATTTCTCAGGCTGTGTGAAAAGTTATTCAGACTTATATGGTTTAGTTAGAAACATAGCTTCAGCAAAAAACAAGAGGTAACAAGGTCTCTCATGGTTCCGCCGATATATTATATACAAGTGTAATGAATTCACTTTGATGACAAATGTTTGATATGAATACAATTTCTAGCTTTAAGAAACATTCATTCTGATCAAATAATCAAAAATATAAAATGACGGCTTAACCTAAATGTGTAAAATGTGTCATCAACAAATGTGACATTTTTTTCTTGCCACTCTTCAAACAAAATTCAGCTTTAACAATTGAACCATGGTTAATTTGGACTCAGTGTGACCCTGTGTTTTGCTTTCCTATACTTTCTCTGGCATCTAATTGAGTTCCCACAGCTCCAAGGTTGGTGATGCCTCAGAGGAAACAGAGGTAATTATAGGTTGACATGTCGAAGGGAAAGCTGGAGCTAAAGATAGTGTTTGAGCTGGGAAGTAGCAGTGGCACATATTCACCAATTTAATTAACCATGTATGCCACTAACAGGCACTTGGAGCTTTATGAAGGTAGTCAAGTACTGAAGCTGGACCTCCATGCTCAAATTACAAAAACCCAAAGGTCCTGCTGGAAACAACCTGAGGCTTCACCAGGACCAGCAGCCTTAAATACATCTATATAAACTTGTCTGTTCTCTTCAATAAAACCTACGAGAGCTGCTGGTCTTCACACAACCAAATACCGTTTTTTTTCCAACTTATGGACTTATCTTGTCTTTATCTGCCGCAAATTTCTGTTATTTAACAGTTCAATTCTAAATATTGTTCTTAGGTTTGAGGTAGTTGAGGTTTTTGTTAATGGATTTGTCGTATTTCTGATAACTTCATGCCCTATGAGTACGGGTTGAACAGTTATTTACTGGATAACATTCAGAATATTGTTATATTATTTCTTTATATATATATATATATATATATATATATACAGCTCTGGAAAAAATCAAGAGACCGCTGCAAAATGATCAGTTTCTCTGATTTTATTACTTATAGGTATGTCTTTGAGTAAAACTAACATTTTTGTTTCATGATATGAACTACAAAAACTGAAAAACTAACATTTATGCCACATTCCAAATAAAAATATTGTCATTTATTAATTAAAATGACAATATTTTTATTTGGAATGTGGCAGAAATGTTGTCAGTAGATTATAGAATGAAACAAAAATATTCATTTTACTCAAACACATACCTATAAGTAGTAAAGTCAGAGAAACTGATCATTTTGCAGCGGTCTCTTAATTTTTTCCATTGCTGTTTATATTGTAATATAGGGCATTCCTCTCCTACCAAAAATAAGGAATCTGGGGTGTTTGCATACATTTTCAACTTCTTACCTTTAAGTCATTGTGGGCCAGCGTGGAACCACCTAAAAAATCTGGAGTGAGTTAATAAATACCTAAACTACTGTATTGTATGCCAATTTTAACTAAAAATAAATTTAATTCAATGATTTAATGAAACTGGGAATGCCACACTTAAGATAGACATGAAATAGTGATAGTGACATCTAAACACTTGGATCTTTATGCTTCTGCTCTGGAGATGGAGAGAAGATCTTCATTCATATTATATTGATCAGATTTCAAGATGGTCCTCAAAATGTTAGAGCTGTGTCAACTCATGTGCTGCAGCAGAGTTACCACAGAGAAAAAAATATGCACCAAATGAAGCACAAAACCAGTGCTACTCATAAAAATGTTGCCAAGGTTAGCAAGTCTGTCACTTATGGAGGTCTGACGCAGTAGTGTTTTGGACTTTAACTCTATAATTTAATACCCTCATCCAGGAGGTGCCTTTTATCAAATTATGCTGAATTTAAGTGTTTATAGTCAGACTGAGATGATCCCACAGACAATCTAATGCAATATCATGTTTCATGTGTCTGTATAATTTATTTAATTGCATTTTAAATACAGCGGCAGTTTTACACTTAACACTAGAAGGGAAGGCTCAAAATGTCTGCAACAAGAACTGCTTATGCGGCAAAAACAAGTTGGTTTAAAATATGCTATAATTAAGTATAATTAAACTTCCAACAGTTTGAGATGATTATAAAAACAAACAAAGAGAGAAAAGGTGCCTTACAATTACTTGCTTACTTACTTACTTAAGTCAAAGGGCCTGTTCTCCAGGTCCCTCGATATTATCAACCTGGACTTAACTGATGTGATTGATGATCTCAGTCAGCTCGTCACTGGTGAATTGATGATTTGAATGGAGTGATAGTAAGTCATGATGGAAGGATGTGTAGATTTAATCACCTTTATAGAAAAAGTTGATGTGTATAAATAAGTCGAGTTGGATATTGCAGTAAAGAAAGTAGCATATTTACTCATATCTGGATAATTGTACAGCTTGTTCAGGGGCCTCATGTATTGCATTGATTTCCTACTAAAATGGTCGTACACTCAAACCCAGAAAAAAGGTTCACTAACATATTAAGATACTTGAATCCATGTGTGACACAAATCCAAGCACTTTTGCTTTGCTCACCCAAATCAACGTAGAATTCAGACGATTTCATCCCTTTCCACGCCCTCATTTAAATATGTCAATAATATTTAACTTAACCACAAGACCCGAGATTCTCATCTCCAGGATCAGAATAAAACCTAAATTTAAACATGAATTCAAACTGGATTGACAGTTTATACGTTCATTTTAAACATCTCTGAAATTAATCCCACTTGTAAAACAGTTCAGACGAGCTCCGGTGTAAATCTTTATATTTGACATACACGTTTATTAACAGCGATGAGTACCTGTACTACATTTACAGAGATGATCAGTGGCTTATTTGAAACATCCTAAGATTGAGTTAAATATATTATATTTATTATAATTATATAAAACTACAGATCAGTAACTTAAAGCGCTGAGTAGTGATGATGAAGATTGTCTGATCATCTCTGAGCTTATTAGAATGTGTGGCTAACCTGCACAACACATGCGCTTATTCTTATTTTATTAATAGGATATAATAATCATCATGTTATCATGAGCATAGTTAGCATGGAATTGTGGCCCAATTTCTGGCCACAAATCAATACTGCTGCTGACTGATGGTGACCGCTCTAATAGGCTATAATTTAGGCCAGCTAAAATAATCACTGGCAGACTCCTCTATAGTTAATGCATTTCTCAGCAGCTCCATATTTTTTGATCGTTACCAGAACGTATTATTCTTTATAAACGTACAGTTGTTCTGCTTGTCTTGTTTTATAAGTAGGATATTAGATATTTCCCTTTTCTATTTCAAGTACAGGGGGTTGGTTATAACCAGTCAGACTCAGTAGTATCTAGCAGAAGTTCAGTTAGGTCAGGGGCAATGTTCCCTCTATTTCTTTTCGCGTCTGAGCAAACACACCATCTCCCTGAGCGGTCCCTTGTACCACTGTGAGCAACATCAGACGTACTGTCATCAGGCCAATATCGCATCCATTCAATATTAACTTGGGATAATATAATTGATTTATATAATAACCATGTCATCTTTGACAATTAATATTATGTTCCTAGCTACAATATTATGATTTAATTATCAATTTCTCTAAATTCTACATTCAAATGATATAATATTTTGTGGAATAGTCCACATCTTCAAGAAGAGATCAATGGCAGTCCATGATTGTTAACCATGGAAAGTATTTATTTATCATAATCTTAAATTTTCCATTTAAATTATCTAAAACAGGGGTGCCCACACTTTTTCGGTTAGTGAGCTACTTTTATAATGATCAAAGTTCAAAAGATCTACCTTCATCAAATTTGCTCAACATAAGTAGGAACATACTTTACTCGGATGAATATTTGCATTGAATGAAGTGAATTGACTGACAATCAGTCATGATGGAAGGATGTGTGGATTTAATCATCTTCATAAAAATGCTGACTTACATAAATAACTAAATTCAAATAGTTCAGTCCGTGAGGAGCATATTTCATCATAAGAAGATACTTTTCCTCTGAGAGTAACTTCCAAAAATGTTCATGAGACCTGGTCTTAAGTGTCGGCCAGTGTTAAATCTCATCCTCCACTGCAGACTACAAGTTCAGGACTCGTATGTACTAAGAATTGCATTGATTTCCAACTAAAAATGGTCGTTCATTCAAACCCAAATAATAAATAATATACAAAATATTCAGAAGGTAAATCATTTTACAAGTTGCTGTCTTGCTGAAAACTCATGAACACTATCCAGAAAAGAAAAATTTGAATGCTTTTAGCATTTTGCCAACAGCAATGATAGTACAAAGCATTCTCCAGTCTTCTATTTTTAAAATTCAAACATCTGATCTAATATCACAGGAATCCATTTCATTATTTGCGACTGTAATCATGAGTAGAGATAAGTAACGAGACACATATGAGTATGAGTATAGGATTCTTATTTCAACATGAAATTAATCAAGCAGGATTAACATTATCAAAAATAACCCTGTATTCATTTATCTATAAATTTCAACCCATAGTAATAAAGTAGCATATATCAAGCAGGACTATCAGACTCACACACCTGTACATACAGCACTTTATAATGACCCCTAAGCATCCCAACCTGCCTAGTGTTTATGTTTTTTTTTCTCCCTTACCCAGTCTTTCCTCTATTTTTTAAGCTAATTTTTTTAACCACGTAGATGATGTCACACCTATTGGACCGTTTAGCTGCTGTCACAGTACATTCATTGACAGGATTGTATTCAATATATTGGAGAGGTGTGTGGATAGGTCCATGACAGATTCACTTTTCAGCGCTCATGGTCGACTGGCGATCAATTAATTGGGCAAAAGAGTGACCATATTTAATAATGAAAGTTGCATTTTCCACACAAGCAAAAATTATTTTAAAAACAAGGCCGAAAAGACGCACATGCATCGTCTTATAATAAAAGTAACTTTAGAAAAAGGAGCCCAAAGATGCTATTGTAAGCGGACGTGGCAACACTGGTAATCATAGATGTTGCAGTTTTAACAGTTTGTTCACAGCTAAACACTATTCTATAACCATATTTATACACCCATGAATGCGTCACTGACGTTATCACATGGTTTCTGGTTAAATCTTTGGCTTCCTCAGTTGCAACTTTAGAACGTAAACGTGTGAGTCTAAAGATAGCTGAGGAAAATAAAGCACTGGTCTGGTATAATGAGAGATTGCAGTGTTTCTGACGTTTTCCCCTAAGAGAGCTTATTTTCAAACTGATGTCAATGTTCCGAAAATGGAAAAGAAATTCTGCTATTCTTAGCACATTATTTGAGGTAAACTTTTTCACTTCACCCTTGTCCTTAATCGACCCAACATGATGCACATCCCTCCCAGTTTTATCTAAAAACAATGATGCTAAATCACTATGAGATTATTAAGCCATTTTCAAATTCTGATGAAAAACAAAAGATCTGATGTTAAATTGCATTTTTACTTAGTTATCAAAAATACTTTGACTCTTCTATGCCTTTTAAAGGTTTTCAATCTTTTTTTCTGTGTGTGAAATCATTCCAAAAGTGTTTGTTCTGCATTTATTCGGAGACTTATGGTGACGTGGTTGCTTTATATTGAAGTGCAAAATTGTGAAAGACAGTTCAAAGTCTCTCCTGCTGATTATTTGATACAGTCTGTGTTTCTGTTCTGCTAGCTCATAATTTGGGTCAGAGTGTTTGTGAACCACTCCCTCGCTTAAGCCCTCATTTGCACTGCATCTGTTGATTTGTGTATCCTGTCTGCAGCGCTTTGATGTGTGAGAGATGGAGCTGCTGCCAATTGTGGTTCCCTCTCTGTCTAACTGTGAGCCTTTCAGTCCAGTTGTGTACACAAACACCACAATATGAAGCCTCATGCAAACTCACAGTCAAACCCAGAGAAATATGATGTAGTGTTTGAGTAATATATACACAAGCACAAAAACAGATTTTTTTTATAGGTTTCATGGTTCTGCCCTCACACCACCTAGAATTAATCTTGAAAACGTATTAAGTCCAAACATGTTTTTTACACTTTGCATTTTTTAAATACTACGATAAGATAAGGATCTGAACACTATTCAGAGTGGATGTTTATCATTCATCAATGAATAAAATCAGTAACACAGGAATGCCAGCAGGCATCAGAAAAGTTCACTACAGTTAGTTTTAACTAACGCTCAAAAGATTGAAATGATTAGCTGACAAAGTTACTGATTTGTAGGTATGTGAACCAGTGGGAATTGGGTCAATTAAACTTGGACTGTAATTCGGCAAATGATGAAATTCTCTCATTTAGGTACAAGTCTTTGATGGTACATAAACTTGCTGAGACCACTCAATGGAAACTGGATCCATCTGTCTTGGTTTAAAAGATGTTTTTTTTAATTTTATTTTTTTAAATATTTTGTATGTATTGAACAATATGAAAACATTGTTCAGAACATTAATATGAGGTATAGTATTGGATAAAAGAAAAGCAATGGAAGATGCATTAGGACAATATTGTTTTTTGTTGGTTGCATTTAATGACGATGAGGGGGCACATTTTTTTGGACCCCAACTGAAAACTGATTCCAAGAAATCCACTTTCTAGCATTACATGCCCAGTAATAATGTCTAAATACAGGAAAAGCAAGACCTACATCTGCCTTAGACTTTTGGAGATGTGCCTTGCTTAAGCAAGGAGGTTCGTTATTCCACATGAAAGGTAATATGATCAAGTCAATTGTCTTAAAAAATGAGGAAGTGAGAATTATGGGCACATTTTGATAGAGATAGCTGAAGTATAGTCATTTTAATAATGTTAACCCATCCATATAGTGACAATGGCAGGAGCTTCCATGTGTTTATTTAAATGTTTAATTTGTCAATCAAGTTTTAAAAAATATACTTAAAAAAGTACCTGGGACATCTCGTGACATTGATACCAAGGTAAGTAAAATACTCATAATAATAATGTCATAATTAATAGTGAATCCTGATGAGATCGAGGAGGGGTGGTAGAGAATTTTTCATGTTTGAAAATGTCAAAACCACATTGTCTGCATAAAGGCCATCTGATGCCACCGCCTTGTCAAGTCCCTCCATATAAACTGAAAGGAGGGCGATTTATCATAATTTGTTAAAATACAAGATTTGGGTTGATCATAAGGAAGTTTTAAGATTCTCATACATTTTTCACCAAATCCTATCTTTTCTAAGAGCTCCAAACATAAACTTCCACTCTATTTGATCAAAAGCTTATAGTTCATGATTCTAAATAACAAAGGTGAAACTGAATCTATGTTTGCTTTATAAAATTAAATCCCAAAACCATCTGGTACATACGCTTTCCAACTGGGAGATAAACAAATTGCCGGTTTTATTTCATCAAATGAGATCACAGAATCTAATTCCTGTTGGCTGTTGTTACCAAATCTGGTGTTCAAAAAAATAGATATGAATATCAGAAGCTTTTGTTCTGGATGAATTTAATGTAAAAATCCAAGAAACAATTTTTAATTGACTTTGGGTTTGTAATCAATTCCCCTGAAGTTTAGAATACCTTATTTGCATAGAACCATAGTCGTTAAAAGATTGTCTTTATGCAAAGCAAGTAGTTTAAAAGAGTGTTAATATATAGAAGTCTAGCTGGAGATGCAACCCAGGACCTCATACATGCTAAGCATGCACTCTACCACTGAGCTACATCCTCTTGTATTTATATTTCACTTGTTTTCAGCAAAAGTGTTGAATTTACTACATAATCTCCCATCAGTGGGTGGGAATATTTAAAAGATATTCTCGATACCATTTCTACTAAGAGACTTCACAGTTTCATGAAGCTATTGTTTTGACCGAACTATTATTTGCACAGAATCATAGTCATTGTCAAAAGATTTTCTTTATGCAAAGCAAGAAGTTTAAAACAGTGTTGATCTATAAATCGAGTTGGAGATGCTGGGGTTTGAACCCAGGACCTCATACATGCTAAGCATGCGCTCCAGCACTGAGCGACATCCCCTTGTATTTTCTTCTCACTTGTTTTTAACAAGAGTTTAACTTCACTGTATTATCTCCCATCAGTGGCTGGGAATATTTAAAAGATATTCTTGATAACATTTCTACTAAAGAACTTCATGAAGCTATGGTTTTGGCCTAACTATTATGTGGATAGAATCATAGTTAAAAGATTGTCTTTATGCAAAACAAGTTTTTTAAAACATTGTTGATCAATAGAAATCTAACTGGAGATACAGGGTGTTGAACCCAGGACCTGTTTCCAGTGACAGGGTTACTTTACTATATTATCTCCTATCAGTGGTTGGGAATATTTAAAAGATATTCTCGATAATATTTCTACCAACACACTTCATGGAGCTTTTGTTCTGGCCTAACTATTATTTGCACAGAAGCATTGTAATTGTTAAAAGATTGTCTTTATGCAAAGCAAGTAGTTTAAAAGATGGTTGATTGATAGAAGTCTAGTTGGAGATACTGGGGATTGAACCTAGGACCTCATACATGCTAAGCATGTGCTCTACCACTGAGCTACATCCCCTTGTATGAAGTGTTCACTTGTTTTCAAAAGAGTTTATCTTCACTGTATTATGTCCCATGAGTGGCTTGGAATATTTAAAAGATATTCTCGATAATATTTCTACTAACATACTTCATGAAGCTATTGTTTTGGCCTAACTATTATTTGCATATAATCATAGTGATTGTTAAAAGACTGCCAGCACCAACCCCCACACACCACCAAAGACCCCCCGGAAGCGGGCCACTCCCCCGCCGGCACACGGGGCCATCGCGGCACCAGCGGTCACCACCACCAGGCCCAAGGCCCCACAGGCCCCACCCGCCGGGCCCCTCACACCCGAATCGGCCAAGCCAGAACGGCCCCGGCGAGAAAAGAAGGATATACAGAGCTCGGTGTCTAAAACTCCTCCAGCATTCTCAGCCTATAGCAGCTAAGATAAACAGTTTTGTTAGTTATAACAGCTAAAGATAAACATTCAAGTTAGTTATAGGCTTTATCGAATAGTAAGGTTTTAAGATTGTTTTTAAACATAGAGAGGGTGTCTGCCCTCCGGACTGAAGCCGGTAGTTTGTTCCACAGCAGAGGGGCTTGAAAACTGAAGGCCCTGGCTCCGAATCTACATTTAGAGATTTGTGGTATAACTAATAGATCAGAGTTTAAGGATCGTAAGGTCCTTGAGGGTTGGTAAGTTTGGATTAAATCTTTAATGTATGTTGGTGCTAGACCATGTAAGGCTTTATAGGTTAGGAGAAGGATTTTAAATTGTATTCTAAATTCTACAGGAAGCCAATGTAGGGAAGACAGTACAGGGGAAATGTGTTCGCGCCTCTTAGTCTTAGTCAGGACACGAGCTGCAGAGTTCTGAATGAGCTGAAGAGTTCTGAGAGATTTTTTTAGAACATCCTGAGAGAAGAGAGTTACAATAGTCCAGCCTGGAGGTTACAAAAGCATGGATGAGCTTCTCAGCAGCATCTAAAGGAAGGAAGTGCCTGATTTTTGAAATATTACGAAGGTGGAAGTAAGCAGTCCGTGAGATTTGTTTTATGTGTGAGTTAAATGATAAGTCCTCGTCAAAGCATACACCCAGATTCTTTACAGTGGTGCTAGTAGCAGGAGCAAGTCCATTTTGTAAAGCTAGATCATTAGTTAATGATTTTCTGAGATGTTGCGGACCAACTAGTAAAACCTCAGTCTTTTCCGAGTTCAGTAGGAGGAAGTTTTTGGTCATCCATGACTTGATATCTGTAATACAGGACTGTAGTTGTGTTAACTGATTTCTTTCATCTGGCTTCATGGACAAGTAAAGTTGGGTGTCATCAGCATAACAGTGAAAGTTTATAGAGTGTCTTCTAATCAAGTCCCCTAGTGGGAGCATATAGATTGTGCTGCTACTGAGATGAGGAGGGATGGAGTGCTCAATGGACTGATGGCTCCATGTCAGCCTGGCTACAGTGCTGAATAAGAACTTATTCTTATTTGCTTTTATAAGTGATGAGTAATAGCTGGTTCTGGCTTTCCGAAGAGATGCCTTGTATATTTTTAACTTATCCTGCCAGTCCTGGTAGAATTCATTATGTTTTGATGAACGCCATTTCTTCTCTAGTCGTCTAGAATCCTGTTTTAATTTACGTGTTTCCTGAGTATACCAGGGAGCAAGACTACTTCTGTTAACAGTCTTTTGAGTTAGTGGTGCAATTAAGTCAAGCGTATTATGCGACGAGTCTGTAAAACTGCCCACAAAGTTATCAATGTCATGGTGACTATGGGTAGAGTTTCTTGACACACTGAGGCTAGGCATTTTACTGAGCACTGAGGGAATTATTTCCATAAACTTGGTAACGGCACTTTCAGACAGACATCTTTTGAGAAAGCTCCTGCTCTGTAGACTTGGGTCATTTAAGATAAAATCAAAGGTTATTAATTGATGGTCAGAAAGAACTGAATTCTGAGGAGAGACAATAACATTTTTAATTTCAAGTCCGTATGCTAGGACAAGATCTAATGTGTGCTTAAAACAGTGAGTCGGTTCATGTACGTACTGAGAGAAACCAAATGACTCCAGGATAGAGTGAAATCTGTTAGCTAAGCTATCATGGACCATATCAACATGGATGTTAAAGTCACCAACAATTATCACTTTATCTGATTAAAGCACCAGGCTGGTCAGGAACTCCGGGAACTCAGACAAAAATTCAGAATAAGGTCCAGGTGGACGATAGACTCCAACAAAGAGAAGTGACTGACCTGATCTCAAGGTTGTATTAGATATGCTAAGTATAATACTTTAAAAAGAGTAGAAATCACATTGTGGTCTAGTAAAGGTTGACATGAGTTGATGATGACTGCGACTCCACCTCCTCGACCAGAGCGTCGAGGGGCGTTAAAGTTAGTGTGGCTGGGTGGTGTTGATTCATTTAAGGATACGTAATCATCTATAGACAGCCAGGTTTCGGTTAAGCATAATAAGTCAATGGTTTTATCTGATATAAGTTCATTTATTAGTGCAGCTTTTGAGGACAGGGGTCTGATATTCAACAATCCACACTTAATTCTCCTGTCCTCTACAATGGTAGTGCAAGTATTTATTTGATTTAGATTTATTTGAATTAGATTTTCTTTAACAGCTCTTTTACTGACATTTTTTCTTGGTTTTATTAAGCGGGTCAGATTCACCCTCTCTATGTGGTTAAAGGCGGGTGGCTGTTGTGGGAGAAGGGCAGAAGAGTGTGGAAGACCGCAGTTCTGCCTTCTGATCTGTGCTCTGAGTTGTCACATTACACTAAAACTCTCAACACTGCTAGACAAGAGAGATGCTCCTTCCAACGTGGGATGGATGCAGTCTCTCCTAAGCAGACCAGGTTTTCCCCAGAAGGTTTTCCAGTTGTTAACAAAGCCAACCCCATTTGCGGGGCACCACTCCGACAACCAGCGATTAAATGATGAATAGCGAGTAAACATATCATCATTGGCCATATTGGGATGGGGTCCAGAGAACACTACGGAGTCCGACATTGTTCGTGCAAATGCACAAACCGACTGAACATTAAACTTGGTGACCTCCGAGCGACGTAATCGGATGTCGTTGCTGCCGACATGAATAATTATCTTACTGTATTTATGTTTAGCTTTAGCCAGCAGCTTTAAATTTGATTCAATGTCGCCCGCTATGGCCCCAGGAATGCAGACTACTCTCGCTGGCTTCGCTAGTTTAACGTTCCGAAGTATGGAATCGCCTATGAACAGAGCAGGTTCCTCGACCGGTGACTTGTCGAGTTGAGAAAATCTGCTCGAAACGCTAAGGGGTTGGTGGTGCTCCGTTGACTTTGGCCGGGAACTATTCCTCCCACGAACAGTCACCCACCGACCCTGGTTTCCCGGCTGCTGCTATTTAAAAGATATTTTCGATTTTATTTCTACTAAAATACGTCATGAAGCTATTGTTTTGGCCCTTACTATTGTTTGCATAGAATCATAGTTGTAAAAAGATTGTCTTTATGCAAAGCAAGCAGTGTTGATCTATAAATCTGGTTGGAGATGCTGGGGATTGATTCCAGGACCTCATACATGCTAAGCATGCGCTCTACCACTGAGCTACATCCCCTTGTATGAAGTATTCACTTGTTTTCAAAAGAGTTTATCTTCACTGTATTGTGTCCCATCAGTGCATTGGAATATTTCAAAGATATTCTCGATAATATTTCTACTAACATACTATATGAAGCTTTTGTTTTGGCCTAACTATTATTTGCACAGAATCATAGTTGTAAAAATATTGTCTTTATGCAAAGCAAGCAGTTTAAAACAGTGTTTATCTATAAATCTGGTTGGAGATGCTGGGGATTGAACCCAGCACCTCATACATGCTAAGCATGCACTCTACCACTAAACTACATACCCTTGTATGAAATGTTCACTTGTTTTCAACAAAAATTTAACCTCACCTTATTATGTCCCATCAGTGGCTTGGAATATTTAAAAGATATTCTCGATATTATTTCTACTAAGATACTTCATGAAGCTATTGTTTTGGCCTAACTATTATTTGCACAGAATCATAGTTGTAAAAAGATTATCTTTATGCAAAGCAAGCAGTTTAAAACAGTGTTGATCTATAAATCTGGTTGGAGATGCTGGGGATTGAACCTAGCACCTCACACATGCTAAGCATGCACTCTACCACTGAGCTACATGCCCTTGTATGAAATGTTCACTTGTTTTCAAAAAAATTTAACCTCACATTATTATGTCCCATCAGTGGCTTGGAATATTTAAAAGATATTCTCGCCATTATTTCTACTATAATACTTCATGAAGCTATTGTTTTGGCCTAACTATTATTTGCACAGAATCATAGTCATTGTTTAAAGATTGTCTTTATGCAAAGCAAGTAGTTTAAAAGAGTATTGATTAACAAATCTAGTTGGGATGCTGGGGATTGAACCTAGGACCTCATACATGCAAAGCATGCGCTCTACCACTGAGCTACATACCCTTTTCTAAATGGTTCACTTGTTTTCAAAAGAGTTTATCTTCACTGTATTATGTCACATCAGTGGATTGGAATATTTCAAAGATATTTTCGATATTACTTCTAATAAAATACTTCATGAAGCTATTGTTTTGGCCCTTACTATTATTTGCATAGAATCATAGTTGTAAAAAGATTGTCTTCATGCAAAGCAAGCAGTTTAAAACAGTGTTGATCTATAAATCTAGTTGGAGATGCTGGGGATTGAACCGAGGACCTCATACACGCGAAGCATGCGCTCTACCACTGAGCTACATCCCCTTGTATGAACTGTCCACTTGTTTTCAAAGAGATTTTAACTTCACCTTATTATGTACCATCAGTGGCTTGGAATATTTAAAAGATATTCTCGATAATATTTCTACTAACACACTTAATGAAGCTATTGTTTTGGCCTAACTATTATTTGCACATAATCATAGTCATTGTTTAAAGATTGTCTTTATGCAAAGCAAGTAGTTTAAAACAGTATTGATCTATAAATCTAGTTGGAGATGCTGGGGATTGAACCTAGGACCCCATACATGCAAAGCATGCGCTCTACCACTGAGCTACATACCCTTTTCTAAATGGTTCACTTGTTTTCAAAAGAGTTTATCTTCACTGTATTATGTCACATCAGTGGATTGGAATATTTCAAAGATATTTTCGATATTACTTCTAATAAAATACTTCATGAAGCTATTGTTTTGGCCCTTACTATTATTTGCATAGAATCATAGTTGTAAAAAGATTGTCTTCATGCAAAGCAAGCAGTTTAAAACAGTGTTGATCTATAAATCTAGTTGGAGATGCTGGGGATTGAACCGAGGACCTCATACACGCGAAGCATGCGCTCTACCACTGAGCTACATCCCCTTGTATGAACTGTCCACTTGTTTTCAAAGAGATTTTAACTTCACCTTATTATGTACCATCAGTGGCTTGGAATATTTAAAAGATATTCTCGATAATATTTCTACTAACACACTTCATGAAGCTATTGTTTTGGCCTAACTATTATTTGCACATAATCATAGTCATTGTTTAAAGATTGTCTTTATGCAAAGCAAGTAGTTTAAAACAGTATTGATCTATAAATCTAGTTGGAGATGCTGGGAATTGAACCCAGGACCTCATACATGCTAAGCATGCGCTCTACCACTGAGCTACATCCCCTTGTTTGAACTGTTCACTTGTTTTCAACAAAAAATTAACCTCACCTTATTATGTCCCATCAGTGGCTTGGAATATTTAAAAGATATTCTCGATATTACTTCTACTAAAACACTTCATGAAGCTATTGTTTTGGCCCTTACTATTATTTGCATAGAATCATAGTTGTAAAAAGATTGTCTTTATGCAAAGAAAGCAGTTTAAAAAAGCATTGATCTATAAATCTGGTTGGAGATGCTGGGGATTGAACCCAGGACCTCATACATGCTAAGCATCCGCTCTACCACTGAGCTACATCCCCTTGTATGAAGTGTTAACTTGCTTTCAACAAAAATTTAACCTCACCTTATTATGTCCCATCAGTGGCTTGGAATATTTAAGAGATATTCTCGATAATATTTCTTCCAACATACTTCATGAAGCTATTGCTTTGGCCTAACTATTATTTGCACAGAATCATAGTCATTGTTTAAAGATTGTCTTTATGCAAAGCAAGTAGTTTAAAAGAGTATTGATTAACAAATCTAGTTGGAGATGCTGGGGATTGAACCTAGGACCTCATACATGCAAAGCATGCGCTCTACCACTGAGCTACATACACTTTTCTAAATGGTTCACTTGTTTTCAAAAGAGTTTAACTTCACTGTATTATGTCACATCGGTGGATTGGAATATTTAAAAGATATTTTCGATATTACTTCTAATAAAATACTTCATGAAGCTATTGTTTTGGCCCTTACTATTATTTGCATAGAATCATAGTTGTCAAACGATTGGCTTTATGCAAAGCAAGCAGTTTAAAAAAGTGTTTATCGGTAAATCTGGTTGGAGATGCTGGGGATTGACCCCAGGACCTCATAC
The DNA here is from genome assembly GCF_982586985.1 of Callionymus lyra. Lineage (NCBI taxonomy): Eukaryota > Metazoa > Chordata > Actinopteri > Syngnathiformes > Callionymidae > Callionymus > Callionymus lyra. The sequence goes on from NC_141834.1 coordinate 863,505, forward strand.
ATGCTAAGCATGCGCTCTACCACTGAGCTACATACCCTTTTCTTAATGGTTCACTTGTTTTCAAAAGAGTTTAACTTCACTGTATTATGTCCCATTAGTGCATTGGAATATTTCAAAGATTTTATCGATAATATTTCTACTAACATACTATATGAAGCTTTTGTTTTGGCCTAACTATTATTTGCATAGAATCATAGTTGTAAAAAGATTGTCTTTATGCAAAGCAAGTAGTTTAAAACAGTATTGATCTATAAATCTAGTTGGAGATGCTGGGGATTGAACCCAGGACCTCATACATGCAAAGCATGCACTGTACCACTGAGCTACATCCCCTTGTATGAGCTGTTCACTTGTTTTCAAAAGAGTTTATCTTCACTGTATTATGTCCCATCAGTGCATTGGAATATTTCAAAGATTTTCTCGATAATATTTCTACTAACATACGATATGAAGCTATTGTTTTGGCCTAACTATTATTTGCACAGAATCATAGTTGTAAAAAGATTATCTTTATGCAAAGCAAGCAGTTTAAAACAGTGTTGATCTATAAATCTGGTTGGAGATGCTGGGGATTGAACCTAGCACCTCACACATGCTAAGCATGCGCTCTACCACTGAGCTACATGCCCTTGTATGAAATGTTCACTTGTTTTCAACAAAAATTTAACCTCACATTATTATGTCCCATCAGTGGCTTGGAATATTTAAAAGATATTCTCGATATTATTTCTACTATAATACTTCATGAAGCTATTGTTTTGGCCTAACTATTATTTGCATACAATCATAGTCATTGTTTAAAGATTGTCTTTATGCAAAGCAAGTAGTTTAAAAGAGTATTGATTAACAAATCTAGTTGGAGATGCTGGGGATTGAACCTAGGACCTCATACATGCAAAGCATGCGCTCTACCACTGAGCTACATGACCTTTTCTAAATGGTTCACTTGTTTTCAAAAGAGTTTATCTTCACTGTATTATGTCAGTGGATTGGAATATTTCAAAGATATTTTCGATATTACTTCTAATAAAATACTTCATGAAGCTATTGTTTTGGCCCTTACTATTATTTGCATGGAATCATAGTTGTCAAAAGATTGTCTTTATGCAAAGCAAGCAGTTTAAAAAAGTGTTGATCCATAAATCTGGTTGGAGATGCTGGGGATTGAACCCAGGACCTCATACATGCTAAGCATGCTCTCTACCACTGAGCTACATCCCCTTTTCTTAATGGTTCACTTGTTTTCAACAAAAATTTAACCTCACCTTATTATGTCCCATCAGTGGCTTGGAATATTTAAGAGATATTCTCGATAATATTTCTTCCAACATACTTCATGAAGCTATTGCTTTGGCCTAACTATTATTTGCACAGAATCATAGTCATTGTTTAAAGATTGTCTTTATGCAAAGCAAGTAGTTTAAAAGAGTATTGATTAACAAATCTAGTTGGAGATGCTGGGGATTGAACCTAGGACCTCATACATGCAAAGCATGCGCTCTACCACTGAGCTACATACACTTTTCTAAATGGTTCACTTGTTTTCAAAAGAGTTTAACTTCACTGTATTATGTCACATCGGTGGATTGGAATATTTAAAAGATATTTTCGATATTACTTCTAATAAAATACTTCATGAAGCTATTGTTTTGGCCCTTACTATTATTTGCATAGAATCATAGTTGTCAAACGATTGGCTTTATGCAAAGCAAGCAGTTTAAAAAAGTGTTTATCGGTAAATCTGGTTGGAGATGCTGGGGATTGACCCCAGGACCTCATACATGCTAAGCATGCGCTCTACCACTGAGCTACATACCCTTTTCTTAATGGTTCACTTGTTTTCAAAAGAGTTTAACTTCACTGTATTATGTCCCATTAGTGCATTGGAATATTTCAAAGATTTTATCGATAATATTTCTACTAACATACTATATGAAGCTTTTGTTTTGGCCTAACTATTATTTGCATAGAATCATAGTTGTAAAAAGATTGTCTTTATGCAAAGCAAGTAGTTTAAAACAGTATTGATCTATAAATCTAGTTGGAGATGCTGGGGATTGAACCCAGGACCTCATACATGCAAAGCATGCACAATACCACTGAGCTACATCCCCTTGTATGAGCTGTTCACTTGTTTTCAAAAGAGTTTATCTTCACTGTATTATGTCCCATCAGTGCATTGGAATATTTCAAAGATTTTCTCGATAATATTTCTACTAACATACGATATGAAGCTATTGTTTTGGCCTAACTATTATTTGCACAGAATCATAGTTGTAAAAAGATTATCTTTATGCAAAGCAAGCAGTTTAAAACAGTGTTGATCTATAAATCTGGTTGGAGATGCTGGGGATTGAACCTAGCACCTCACACATGCTAAGCATGCGCTCTACCACTGAGCTACATGCCCTTGTATGAAATGTTCACTTGTTTTCAACAAAAATTTAACCTCACATTATTATGTCCCATCAGTGGCTTGGAATATTTAAAAGATGTTCTCGATATTATTTCTACTATAATACTTCATGAAGCTATTGTTTTGGCCTAACTATTATTTGCATACAATCATAGTCATTGTTTAAAGATTGTCTTTATGCAAAGCAAGTAGTTTAAAAGAGTATTGATTAACAAATCTAGTTGGAGATGCTGGGGATTGAACCTAGGACCTCATACATGCAAAGCATGCGCTCTACCACTGAGCTACATGACCTTTTCTAAATGGTTCACTTGTTTTCAAAAGAGTTTATCTTCACTGTATTATGTCAGTGGATTGGAATATTTCAAAGATATTTTCGATATTACTTCTAATAAAATACTTCATGAAGCTATTGTTTTGGCCCTTACTATTATTTGCATGGAATCATAGTTGTCAAAAGATTGTCTTTATGCAAAGCAAGCAGTTTAAAAAAGTGTTGATCTATAAATCTGGTTGGAGATGCTGGGGATTGAACCCAGGACCTCATACATGCTAAGCATGCTCTCTACCACTGAGCTACATCCCCTTTTCTTAATGGTTCACTTGTTTTCAAAAGAGTTTATCTTCACTGTATTATGTCCCATCAGTGGCTTGGAATATTTAAAAGACATTCTCGATAATATTTCTTCCAACATATTTCATGAAGCTATTGTTTTGGCCTAACTATTATTTACACAGAATCATAGTTAAAAGATTGTCTTTATGCAAAGCAAGTAGTTTAAAACAGTATTGATCTATAAATCTAGTTGGAGATGCTGGGGATTGAACCCAGGACCTCATACATGCTAAGCATGCGCTCTACCACTGAGCTACATCCCCTTGTATGAACTGTTTACTTGTTTTCAAAAGAGTTTATCTTCACTGTATTATGTCCCTTCAGTGCATTGGAATATTTCAAAGATTTTCTCGATAATATTTCTACTAACATACGATATGAAGCTAATGTTTTGGCCTAATTATTATTTGCACAGAATCATAGTTGTAAAAAGATTGTCTTTATGCAAAGCAAACAGTTTAAAACAGTGTTGATCTATAAATCTGTTTGGAGATGCTGGGGATTGAACCTAGCACCACACAAATGCTAAGCATGTGCTCTACCACTGAGCTACATGCCCTTGTATGAAATGTTCACTTGTTTTCAACAAAAATTTAACCTCACCTTATTATGTCCCATCAGTGGCTTGGAATATTTAAAAGATATTTTCGATATTACTTCTAATAAAATACTTCATGAAGCTATTGTTTTGGCCCTTACTATTTGCATAGAATCATAGTTGTCAAAAGATTGTCTTTATGCAAAGCAAGCACTTTAAAAAAGCGTTGATCTATAAATCTGGTTGGAGATGCTGGGGATTGAACCCAGGACCTCATACATGCAAAGCATGCGCTCTACCACTGAGCTACACCCCCTTGTATGAAATATTCACTTGTTTTCAACAAAAAATTTAACCTCACCTTATTATGTCCCATTAGTGGCTTGGAATATTTAAAACATATTCTCGATAATATTTCTTCCAACATACTTCATGAAGCTATTGTTTTGGCCTCACTATTATTTGCATAGAATCATAGTTGTAAAAAGATTGTCTTTATGCAAACCAAGTACAGGTGCTGGTCAAATTATTAGAATATCATGAAAAAGTTGATTTATTTCAGTAATTATATTCAGAACGTGAAACTTACATATTATATCAATTCATTACACACAGAGTGATATATTTGAAATGTTTATTTATTTTAATTTGGATGATTAGTACTGACAATTACTGAAAATCCCAAATTCAGTATCTCAGAAAATTAGAATATTAGTTACGACTAGTACAAAAAAAGTTTTTTTAGAAATGTGGGCCAACTGAAAAGTATGAACATGGAAAGTTTCAGCATGTGGGGCAATCAATACTTAGTTGCAGCTCCTTTTGCCTGAATTGCTGCAGCAATACGGCGTGGCATGGAGTCGACCAGTCTGTTGCACTCCTCAGGTGTTATGAGAGCCCAGGTTGCTTTAATAGTGGCCTTCAGCTCTTCAGCATTGTTGGGTCTGGCATCTCGCATCTTCCGCTTCACAATACCCCATAGGTTTTCTATGAGGTTAAGGTCAGGTGAGTTTGCAGGCCAATCAAGAACAGGGATACCATGGTCCTTAAACCAGGTACTGGTAGATTTGGCACTGTGTGCAGGTGCCAAGTCATGTTGGAAAATGAAATCTTCACCTCCATAAAGTTGGTCCGCGGCAGGCAGCATAAAGTGTTCTAAAACTTCCTGGTAGACTGCTGCATTGACCCTGGACCTCAGGAAACACAGTGGACCAACACCAGCAGATGACATGGCACCCCAGACCATTACTCACTGTGGAAATTTTACACTGGACTTCAGGCAACGGGGATTCTGTGCTTCTCCTGTCTTCCTCCAGACTCTGGGACCTTGATTTCCAAAGGAGATACAAAATTGACTTTCATCTGAAAACATAACTTTGGACCACTCAGCAGCAGTCCAGTCCTTTTTGTCTTGAGACGCTTTTGACGTTGTCTCTTATTCAAGAGTGGCTTTACACGAGGAAGGCGACAGCTGAAGCCCATATCTTGCATACGTCGGTGCGTGGTGCTTCTTGAAGCACTGACTCCAGCTACAGTCCACTCTTTGTGGATCTTCCCCTACATTTTTGAATCGGTTTTGTTTGACAATCCTCTCCAGGGCGCGTTTATCCCTCTTGCTTGTACACTCTTTTCTACCACATCTTTTTCTTCCCTTCGCCTCTCTATTAATGTGCTTGGACACAGAGCTCTGGCAACATCCAACCTCTTTGGCAATGACCTTTTGGGTCTTGCCCTCCTTCTTTAAAGTATCAATGGTCTTCTTTTGGACAGTTGTCAAGTCAGCAGTCTTCCCCATGATTGTGTGTCATACAGAATCAAAACGACGGACCATTTAAAGGCTTTTCCAGGTGTTTTGAGTTAGTTAGCAAATTAGAGTGTGGCACCAGGTGTCTTCAACATCTGACCTTTTCACCATATTCTAATTTTCTGAGATGTTGAATTAAGGGTTTTCATTGGTTGTCAGCTATAATCATCTTCTTTTTGGCAAAAAACACTTGAAATGTATCAGTCTGTTTGGAATGAATGTATACATTCTACAGGTTTGACTTTCTAAATGGAATTAATGAAATAAATCAACTTTTTCATGATATTCTAATAATTTGACCAGCACCTGTAGTTTAAAAGAGTATTGATCTATAAATCTAATTGGAGATGCTGGGGATTGAACCCAGGACCTCATACATGCGAAGCATGCACTCTACCACTGAGCTACATCCCCTTGTCTTAATGGTTCACTTGTTTTCAAAGAGAGTTTAACTTCACTTTATTATGTACCATGAGTGGCTTGGAATATTTAAAAGAGCTATTGTTTTGGCTCTTACTATTATTTACACAGAATCATAGTTAAAAGATTGTCTTTATGCAAAGCAAGTAGTTTAAAACAGTATTGATCTATAAATCTAGTTGGAGATGCTGGGGATTGAACCCAGGACCTCATACATGCTAAGCATGCGCTCTACCACTGAGCTACATCCCCTTGTATGAACTGTTTACTTGTTTTCAAAAGAGTTTATCTTCACTGTATTATGTCCCTTCAGTGCATTGGAATATTTCAAAGATTTTCTCGATAATATTTCTACTAACATACGATATGAAGCTAATGTTTTGGCCTAATTATTATTTGCACAGAATCATAGTTGTAAAAAGATTGTCTTTATGCAAAGCAAACAGTTTAAAACAGTGTTGATCTATAAATCTGTTTGGAGATGCTGGGGATTGAACCTAGCACCACACAAATGCTAAGCATGTGCTCTACCACTGAGCTACATGCCCTTGTATGAAATGTTCACTTGTTTTCAACAAAAATTTAACCTCACCTTATTATGTCCCATCAGTGGCTTGGAATATTTAAAAGATATTTTCGATATTACTTCTAATAAAATACTTCATGAAGCTATTGTTTTGGCCCTTACTATTTGCATAGAATCATAGTTGTCAAAAGATTGTCTTTATGCAAAGCAAGCACTTTAAAAAAGCGTTGATCTATAAATCTGGTTGGAGATGCTGGGGATTGAACCTAGGACCTAATACATGCTAAGCATGCACTCTACCAATGAGCTACATGCCCTTGTATGAAATGTTCACTTGTTTTCAACAAAAATTTAACTTCACCTTATTATGTCCCATTAGTGGCTTGGAATATTTAAAACATATTCTCGATAATATTTCTTCCAACATACTTCATGAAGCTATTTTTTTGGCCTCACTATTATTTGCATAGAATCATAGTTGTAAAAAGATTGTCTTTATGCAAAGCAAGTAGTTTAAAACAGTACTGATCTATAAATCTGATTGGAGATGCTGGGGATTGAACCCAGGACCTCATACATGCAAAGCATGCGCTCTACCACTGAGCTACATCCCCTTGTCTTAATGGTTCACTTGTTTTCAAAGAGAGTTTAACTTCACCTTATTATGTACCATCAGTGGCTTGTAATATTTAAAACATATTCTCGATAATATTTCTTCCAACATACTTCATGAAGCTATTGTTTTGGCCTCACTATTATTTGCATAGAATCATAGTTGTAAAAAGATTGTCTTTATGCAAAGATAGTAGTTTAAATCTATAAATCTAGTTGGAGATGCTGGGGATTGAACCCAGGACCTCATACATGCAAAGCATGCGCTCTACCACTGAGCTACACCCCCTTGTATGAAATATTCACTTGTTTTCAACAAAAATTGAACCTCACCTTATTATGTCCCATTAGTGGCTTGGAATATTTAAAACATATTCTCGATAATATTTCTTCCAACATACTTCATGAAGCTATTGTTTTGGCCTCACTATTATTTGCATAGAATCATAGTTGTAAAAAGATTGTCTTTATGCAAAGCAAGTAGTTTAAAACAGTATTGATCTATAAATCTAGTTGGAGATGCTGGGGATTGAACCCAGGACCTCATACATGCACTCTACCACTGAGCTACATCCCCTTGTCTTAATGGTTCACTTGTTTTCAAAGAGAGTTTAACTTCACTTTATTATGTACCATGAGTGGCTTGGAATATTTAAAAGAGCTATTGTTTTGGCTCTCACTATTATTTGCATAGAATCATAGTTGTAAAGAGATTGTCTTTATGCAAAGCAAGCAGTTTAAAACAGTGTTGATCTATTAATCTAGTTGGAGATGCTGGGGATTGAACCCAGGACCTCATACATGCTAAGCATGCGCTCTACCACTGAGCTACATCCCCTTGTATGAACTGTTCACTTGTTTTCAACAAAAAATGAACCTCACCTTATTATCTGGTTGGCTTGGAATATTTAAAAGATATTTTCGATATTACTTCTAATAAAATACTTCATGAAGCTATTGTTTTGGCCTCACTATTATTTGCATAGAATCATAGTTGTAAAAAGATAGTCTTTTTGCAAAGCAAGTAGTTTAAAACAGTATTGATCTATAAATCTACTTGGAGATGCTGGGGATTGAACCCAGGACCTCATACATGCAAAGCATGCGCTCTACCACTGAGCTAAATCCCCTTGTCTTAACGGTTCACTTGTTTTCAAAAGAGTTTATCTTCACTGTATTATGTCCCATGAATGGGTAGGAATATTTAAAAGACATTCTCGATAATATTTCTTCCAACATACTTCATGAAGCTATTGTTTTGGCCTAACTATTATTTACACAGAATCATAGTTAAAAGATTGTCTTTATGCAAAACAGTATTGATCTATAAATCTAGTTGGAGATGCTGGGGATTGAACCCAGGACCTCATACATGCTAAGCATGCGCTCTACCACTGAGCTACATCCCCTTGTATGAACTGTTTATTTGTTTTCAAAAGAGTTTATCTTCACTGTATTATGTCCCTTCAGTGCATTGGAATAGTTCAAAGATTTTCTGATAATATTTCTACTAACATGCGATATGAAGCTATTGTTTTGGCCTAATTATTATTTGCACAGAATCATAGTTGTAAAAAGATTGTCTTTATGCAAAGCAAACAGTTTAAAACAGTGTTGATCTATAAATCTGTTTGGAGATGCTGGGGATTGAACCTAGCACCACACACATGCTAAGCATGTGCTCTACCACTGAGCTACATGCCCTTGTATGAAATGTTCACTTGTTTTCAACAAAAATTTAACATCACCTTATTATGTCCCATCAGTGGCTTGGAATATTTAAAAGATATTTTCGATATTACTTCTAATAAAATACTTCATGAAGCTATTGTTTTGGCCCTTACTATTTGCATAGAATCATAGTTGTGAAAAGATTGTCTTTATGCAAAGCAAGCAGTTTAAAAAAGCGTTGATCTATAAATCTGGTTGGAGATGCTGGGGATTGAACCTAGGACCTAATACATGCTAAGCATGCGCTCTACCAATGAGCTACATGCCCTTGTATGAAATGTTCACTTGTTTTCAACAAAAATTTAACTTCACCTTATTATGTCCCATTAGTGGCTTGGAATATTTAAAACATATTCTCGATAATATTTCTTCCAACATACTTCATGAAGCTATTTTTTTGGCCTCACTATTATTTGCATAGAATCATAGTTGTAAAAAGATTGTCTTTATGCAAAGCAAGTAGTTTAAAACAGTACTGATCTATAAATCTGATTGGAGATGCTGGGGATTGAACCCAGGACCTCATACATGCAAAGCATGCGCTCTACCACTGAGCTACATCCCCTTGTCTTAACGGTTCACTTGTTTTCAAAGAGAGTTTAACTTCACCTTATTATGTCCCATCAGTGGCTTGGAATATTTAAAAGATATTTTCGATATTACTTCTAATAAAATACTTCATGAAGCTATTGTTTTGGCCCTTACTATTTGCATAGAATCATAGTTGTCAAAAGATTGTCTTTATGCAAAGCAAGCAGTTTAAAAAAGCGTTGATCTATAAATCTGGTTGGAGATGCTGGGGATTGAACCTAGGACCTAATACATGCTAAGCATGCGCTCTACCAATGAGCTACATGCCCTTGTATGAAATGTTCACTTGTTTTCAACAAAAATTTAACTTCACCTTATTATGTCCCATTAGTGGCTTGGAATATTTAAAACATATTCTCGATAATATTTCTTCCAACATACTTCATGAAGCTATTTTTTCGGCCTCACTATTATTTGCATAGAATCATAGTTGTAAAAAGATTGTCTTTATGCAAAGCAAGTAGTTAAAAACAGTACTGATCTATAAATCTGATTGGAGATGCTGGGGATTGAACCCAGGACCTCATACATGCAAAGCATGCGCTCTACCACTGAGCTACATCCCCTTGTCTTAATGGTTCACTTGTTTTCAAAGAGAGTTTAACTTCACCTTATTATGTACCATCAGTGGCTTGTAATATTTAAAACATATTCTCGATAATATTTCTTCCAACATACTTCATGAAGCTATTGTTTTGGCCTCACTATTATTTGCATAGAATCATAGTTGTAAAAAGATTGTCTTTATGCAAAGATAGTAGTTTAAATCTATAAATCTAGTTGGAGATGCTGGGGATTGAACCCAGGACCTCATACATGCAAAGCATGCGCTCTACCACTGAGCTACACCCCCTTGTATGAAATATTCACTTGTTTTCAACAAAAATTGAACCTCACCTTATTATGTCCCATTAGTGGCTTGGAATATTTAAAACATATTCTCGATAATATTTCTTCCAACATACTTCATGAAGCTATTGTTTTGGCCTCACTATTATTTGCATAGAATCATAGTTGTAAAAAGATTGTCTTTATGCAAAGCAAGTAGTTTAAAACAGTATTGATCTATAAATCTAGTTGGAGATGCTGGGGATTGAACCCAGGACCTCATACATGCACTCTACCACTGAGCTACATCCCCTTGTCTTAATGGTTCACTTGTTTTCAAAGAGAGTTTAACTTCACTTTATTATGTACCATGAGTGGCTTGGAATATTTAAAAGAGCTATTGTTTTGGCTCTTACTATTATTTGCATAGAATCATAGTTGTAAAGAGATTGTCTTTATGCAAAGCAAGCAGTTTAAAACAGTGTTGATCTATTAATCTAGTTAGAGATGCTGGGGATTGAACCCAGGACCTCATACATGCTAAGCATGCGCTCTACCACTGAGCTACATCCCCTTGTATGAACTGTTCACTTGTTTTCAACAAAAAATGAACCTCACCTTATTATCTGGTTGGCTTGGAATATTTAAAAGATATTTTCGATATTACTTCTAATAAAATACTTCATGAAGCTATTGTTTTGGCCTCACTATTATTTGCATAGAATCATAGTTGTAAAAAGATAGTCTTTTTGCAAAGCAAGTAGTTTAAAACAGTATTGATCTATAAATCTACTTGGAGATGCTGGGGATTGAACCCAGGACCTCATACATGCAAAGCATGCGCTCTACCACTGAGCTAAATCCCCTTGTCTTAATAGTTCACTTGTTTTCAAAAGAGTTTATCTTCACTGTATTATGTCCCATGAATGGGTAGGAATATTTAAAAGACATTCTCGATAATATTTCTTCCAACATACTTCATGAAGCTATTGTTTTGGCCTAACTATTATTTACACAGAATCATAGTTAAAAGATTGTCTTTATGCAAAACAGTATTGATCTATAAATCTAGTTGGAGATGCTGGGGATTGAACCCAGGACCTAATACATGCTAAGCATGCGCTCTACCAATGAGCTACATGCCCTTGTATGAAATGTTCACTTGTTTTCAACAAAAAATTAACTTCACCTTATTATGTCCCATTAGTGGCTTGGAATATTTAAAACATATTCTCGATAATATTTCTTCCAACATACTTCATGAAGCTATTTTTTTGGCCTCACTATTATTTGCATAGAATCATAGTTGTAAAAAGTTTGTCTTTATGCAAAGCAAGTAGTTTAAAACAGTACTGATCTATAAATCTGATTGGAGATGCTGGGGATTGAACCCAGCACCTCATACATGCAAAGCATGCGCTCTACCACTGAGCTACATCCACTTGTCTTAATGGTTCACTTGTTTTCAAAGAGAGTTTAACTTCACCTTATTATGTACCATTAGTGGCTTGGAATATTTAAAACATATTCTCGATAATATTTCTTCCAACATACTTCATGAAGCTATTGTTTTGGCCTCACTATTATTTGCATAGAATCATAGTTGTAAAAAGATTGTCTTTATGCAAAGATAGTAGTTTAAATCTAGTTGGAGATGCTGGGGATTGAACCCAGGACCTCATACATGCAAAGCATGCGCTCTACCACTGAGCTACACCCCCTTGTATGAAATATTCACTTGTTTTCAACAAAAAATTTAACCTCACCTTATTATGTCCCATTAGTGGCTTGGAATATTTAAAACATATTCTCGATAATATTTCTTCCAACATACTTCATGAAGCTATTGTTTTGGCCTCACTATTATTTGCATAGAATCATAGTTGTAAAAAGATTGTCTTTATGCAAAGCAAGTAGTTTAAAAGAGTATTGATCTATAAATCTAATTGGAGATGCTGGCGATTGAACCCAGGACCTCATACATGCGAAGCATGCACTCTACCACTGAGCTACATCCCCTTGTCTTAATGGTTCACTTGTTTTCAAAGAGAGTTTAACTTCACTTTATTATGTACCATGAGTGGCTTGGAATATTTAAAAGAGCTATTGTTTTGGCTCTTACTATTATTTGCATAGAATCATAGTTGTAAAGAGATTGTCTTTATGCAAAGCAAGCAGTTTAAAACAGTGTTGATCTATAAATCTAGTTGGAGATGCTGGGGATTGAACCCAGGACCTCATACATGCTAAGCATGCGCTCTACCACTGAGCTACATCCCCTTGTATGAACTGCTCACTTGTTTTCAACAAAAAATGAACCTCACCTTATTATCTGGTTGGCTTGGAATATTTAAAAGATATTTTCGATATTACTTCTAATAAAATACTTCATGAAGCTATTGTTTTGGCCTCACTATTATTTGCATAGAATCATAGTTGTAAAAAGATAGTCTTTTTGCAAAGCAAGTAGTTTAAAACAGTATTGATCTATAAATCTACTTGGAGATGCTGGGGATTGAACCCAGGACCTCATACATGCAAAGCATGCGCTCTACCACTGAGCTACATCCCCTTGTCTTAATGGTTCACTTGTTTTCAAAAGAGTTTATCTTCACTGTATTATGTCCCATGAATGGGTAGGAATATTTAAAAGACATTCTCGATAATATTTCTTCCAACATACTTCATGAAGCTATTGTTTTGGCCTAACTATTATTTACACAGAATCATAGTTAAAAGATTGTCTTTATGCAAAGCAAGTAGTTTAAAACAGTATTGATCTATAAATCTAGTTGGAGATGCTGGGGATTGAACCCAGGACCTCATACATGCTAAGCATGCGCTCTACCACTGAGCTACATCCCCTTGTATGAACTGTTTACTTGTTTTCAAAAGAGTTTATCTTCACTGTATTATGTCCCTTCAGTGCATTGGAATATTTCAAAGATTTTCTCGATAATATTTCTACTAACATACGATATGAAGCTATTGTTTTGGCCTAATTATTATTTGCACAGAATCATAGTTGTAAAAAGATTGTCTTTATGCAAAGCAAACACTTTAAAACAGTGTTGATCTATAAATCTGTTTGGAGATGCTGGGGATTGAACCTAGCACCACACACATGCTAAGCATGTGCTCTACCACTGAGCTACATGCCCTTGTATGAAAAGTTCACTTGTTTTCAACAAAAATTTAACCTCACCTTATTATGTCCCATCAGTGGCTTGGAATATTTAAAAGATATTTTCGATATTACTTCCAATAAAATACTTCATGAAGATATTGTTTTGGCCCTTACTATTTGCATAGAATCATAGTTGTCAAAAGATTGTCTTTATGCAAAGCAAGCAGTTTAAAAAAGCGTTGATCTATAAATCTGGTTGGAGATGCTGGGGATTGAACCTAGGACCTAATACATGCTAAGCATGCGCTCTACCAATGAGCTACATGCCCTTGTATGAAATGTTCACTTGTTTTCAACAAAAAATTAACTTCACCTTATTATGTCCCATTAGTGGCTTGGAATATTTAAAACATATTCTCGATAATATTTCTTCCAACATACTTCATGAAGCTATTTTTTTGGCCTCACTATTATTTGCATAGAATCATAGTTGTAAAAAGATTGTCTTTATGCAAAGCAAGTAGTTTAAAACAGTACTGATCTATAAATCTGATTGGAGATGCTGGGGATTGAACCCAGGACCTCATACATGCAAAGCATGCGCTCTACCACTGAGCTACATCCCCTTGTCTTAATGGTTCACTTGTTTTCAAAGAGAGTTTAACTTCACCTTATTATGTACCATCAGTGGCTTGGAATATTTAAAACATATTCTCGATAATATTTCTTCCAACATACTTCATGAAGCTATTGTTTTGGCCTCACTATTATTTGCATAGAATCATAGTTGTAAAAAGATTGTCTTTATGCAAAGATAGTAGTTTAAATCTAGTTGGAGATGCTGGGGATTGAACCCAGGACCTCATACATGCAAAGCATGCGCTCTACCACTGAGCTACACCCCCTTGTATGAAATATTCACTTGTTTTCAACAAAAAATTTAACCTCACCTTATTATGTCCCATTAGTGGCTTGGAATATTTAAAACATATTCTCGATAATATTTCTTCCAACATACTTCATGAAGCTATTGTTTTGGCCTCACTATTATTTGCATAGAATCATAGTTGTAAAAAGATTGTCTTTATGCAAAGCAAGTAGTTTAAAAGAGTATTGATCTATAAATCTAATTGGAGATGCTGGGGATTGAACCCAGGACCTCATACATGCGAAGCATGCACTCTACCACTGAGCTACATCCCCTTGTCTTAATGGTTCACTTGTTTTCAAAGAGAGTTTAACTTCACTTTATTATGTACCATGAGTGGCTTGGAATATTTAAAAGAGCTATTGTTTTGGCTGTTACTATTATTTGCATAGAATCATAGTTGTAAAGAGATTGTCTTTATGCAAAGCAAGCAGTTTAAAACAGTGTTGATCTATAAATCTAGTTGGAGATGCTGGGGATTGAACCCAGGACCTCATACATGCTAAGCATGCGCTCTACCACTGAGCTACATCCCCTTGTATGAACTGTTCACTTGTTTTCAACAAAAAATGAACCTCACCTTATTATCTGGTTGGCTTGGAATATTTAAAAGATATTTTCGATATTACTTCTAATAAAATACTTCATGAAGCTATTGTTTTGGCCTCACTATTATTTGCATAGAATCATAGTTTAAAAAAGATAGTCTTTTTGCAAAGCAAGTAGTTTAAAACAGTATTGATCTATAAATCTACTTGGAGATGCTGGGGATTGAACCCAGGACCTCATACATGCAAAGCATGCGCTCTACCACTGAGCTACATCCCCTTGTCTTAATGGTTCACTTGTTTTCAAAAGAGTTTATCTTCACTGTATTATGTCCCATGAATGGGTAGGAATATTTAAAAGACATTCTCGATAATATTTCTTCCAACATACTTCATGAAGCTATTGTTTTGGCCTAACTATTATTTACACAGAATCATAGTTAAAAGATTGTCTTTATGCAAAGCAAGTAGTTTAAAACAGTATTGATCTATAAATCTAGTTGGAGATGCTGGGGATTGAACCCAGGACCTCATACATGCTAAGCATGCGCTCTACCACTGAGCTACATCCCCTTGTTTGAACTGTTTACTTGTTTTCAAAAGAGTTTATCTTCACTGTATTATGTCCCTTCAGTGCATTGGAATATTTCAAAGATTTTCTCGATAATATTTCTACTAACATACGATATGAAGCTATTGTTTTGGCCTAATTATTATTTGCACAGAATCATAGTTGTAAAAAGATTGTCTTTATGCAAAGCAAACACTTTAAAAGAGTGTTGATCTATAAATCTGTTTGGAGATGCTGGGGATTGAACCTAGCACCACACAAATGCTAAGCATGTGCTCTACCACTGAGCTACATGCCCTTGTATGAAATGTTCACTTGTTTTCAACAAAAATTTAACCTCACCTTATTATGTCCCATCAGTGGCTTGGAATATTTAAAAGATATTTTCGATATTACTTCTAATAAAATACTTCATGAAGCTATTGTTTTGGCCCTTACTATTTGCATAGAATCATAGTTGTCAAAAGATTGTCTTTATGCAAAGCAAGCAGTTTAAAAAAGCGTTGATCTATAAATCTGGTTGGAGATGCTGGGGATTGAACCTAGGACCTAATACATGCTAAGCATGCGCTCTACCAATGAGCTACATGCCCTTGTATGAAATGTTCACTTGTTTTCAACAAAAATTTAACTTCACCTTATTATGTCCCATTAGTGGCTTGGAATATTTAAAACATATTCTCGATAATATTTCTTCCAACATACTTCATGAAGCTATTTTTTTGGCCTCACTATTATTTGCATAGAATCATAGTTGTAAAAAGATTGTCTTTATGCAAAGCAAACACTTTAAAACAGTGTTGATCTATAAATCTGTTTGGAGATGCTGGGGATTGAACCTAGCACCACACAAATGCTAAGCATGTGCTCTACCACTGAGCTACATGCCCTTGTATGAAATGTTCACTTGTTTTCAACAAAAATTTAACCTCACCTTATTATGTCCCATCAGTGGCTTGGAATATTTAAAAGATATTTTCGATATTACTTCTAATAAAATACTTCATGAAGCTATTGTTTTGGCCCTTACTATTTGCATAGAATCATAGTTGTCAAAAGATTGTCTTTATGCAAAGCAAGCAGTTTAAAAAAGCGTTGATCTATAAATCTGGTTGGAGATGCTGGGGATTGAACCTAGGACCTAATACATGCTAAGCATGCGCTCTACCAATGAGCTACATGCCCTTGTATGAAATGTTCACTTGTTTTCAACAAAAATTTAACTTCACCTTATTATGTCCCATTAGTGGCTTGGAATATTTAAAACATATTCTCGATAATATTTCTTCCAACATACTTCATGAAGCTATTTTTTTGGCCTCACTATTATTTGCATAGAATCATAGTTGTAAAAAGATTGTCTTTATGCAAAGCAAGTAGTTTAAAACAGTACTGATCTATAAATCTGATTGGAGATGCTGGGGATTGAACCCAGGACCTCATACATGCAAAGCATGCGCTCTACCACTGAGCTACATCCCCTTGTCTTAATGGTTCACTTGTTTTCAAAGAGAGTTTAACTTCACCTTATTATGTACCATCAGTGGCTTGTAATATTTAAAACATATTCTCGATAATATTTCTTCCAACATACTTCATGAAGCTATTGTTTTGGCCTCACTATTATTTGCATAGAATCATAGTTGTAAAAAGATTGTCTTTATGCAAAGATAGTAGTTTAAATCTATAAATCTAGTTGGAGATGCTGGGGATTGAACCCAGGACCTCATACATGCAAAGCATGCGCTCTACCACTGAGCTACACCCCCTTGTATGAAATATTCACTTGTTTTCAACAAAAATTGAACCTCACCTTATTATGTCCCATTAGTGGCTTGGAATATTTAAAACATATTCTCGATAATATTTCTTCCAACATACTTCATGAAGCTATTGTTTTGGCCTCACTATTATTTGCATAGAATCATAGTTGTAAAAAGATTGTCTTTATGCAAAGCAAGTAGTTTAAAACAGTATTGATCTATAAATCTAGTTGGAGATGCTGGGGATTGAACCCAGGACCTCATACATGCACTCTACCACTGAGCTACATCCCCTTGTCTTAATGGTTCACTTGTTTTCAAAGAGAGTTTAACTTCACTTTATTATGTACCATGAGTGGCTTGGAATATTTAAAAGAGCTATTGTTTTGGCTCTTACTATTATTTGCATAGAATCATAGTTGTAAAGAGATTGTCTTTATGCAAAGCAAGCAGTTTAAAACAGTGTTGATCTATTAATCTAGTTGGAGATGCTGGGGATTGAACCCAGGACCTCATACATGCTAAGCATGCGCTCTACCACTGAGCTACATCCCCTTGTATGAACTGTTCACTTGTTTTCAACAAAAAATGAACCTCACCTTATTATCTGGTTGGCTTGGAATATTTAAAAGATATTTTCGATATTACTTCTAATAAAATACTTCATGAAGCTATTGTTTTGGCCTCACTATTATTTGCATAGAATCATAGTTGTAAAAAGATAGTCTTTTTGCAAAGCAGGTAGTTTAAAACAGTATTGATCTATAAATCTACTTGGAGATGCTGGGGATTGAACCCAGGACCTCATACATGCAAAGCATGCGCTCTACCACTGAGCTAAATCCCCTTGTCTTAATGGTTCACTTGTTTTCAAAAGAGTTTATCTTCACTGTATTATGTCCCATGAATGGGTAGGAATATTTAAAAGACATTCTCGATAATATTTCTTCCAACATACTTCATGAAGCTATTGTTTTGGCCTAACTATTATTTACACAGAATCATAGTTAAAAGATTGTCTTTATGCAAAACAGTATTGATCTATAAATCTAGTTGGAGATGCTGGGGATTGAACCCAGGACCTCATACATGCTAAGCATGCGCTCTACCACTGAGCTACACCCCCTTGTATGAAATATTCACTTGTTTTCAACAAAAATAGAACCTCACCTTTTTATGTCCCATTAGTGGCTTGGAATATTTAAAACATATTCTCGATAATATTTCTTCCAACATACTTCATGAAGCTATTGTTTTGGCCTCACTATTATTTGCATAGAATCATAGTTGTAAAAAGATTGTCTTTATGCAAAGCAAGTAGTTTAAAACAGTATTGATCTATAAATCTAGTTGGAGATGCTGGGGATTGAACCCAGGACCTCATACATGCACTCTACCACTGAGCTACATCCCCTTGTCTTAATGGTTCACTTGTTTTCAAAGAGAGTTTAACTTCACTTTATTATGTACCATGAGTGGCTTGGAATATTTAAAAGAGCTATTGTTTTGGCTCTTACTATTATTTGCATAGAATCATAGTTGTAAAGAGATTGTCTTTATGCAAAGCAAGCAGTTTAAAACAGTGTTGATCTATTAATCTAGTTGGAGATGCTGGGGATTGAACCCAGGACCTCATACATGCTAAGCATGCACTCTACCACTGAGCTACATCCCCTTGTATGAACTGTTCACTTGTTTTCAACAAAAAATTAACCTCACCTTATTATCTGGTTGGCTTGGAATATTTAAAAGATATTTTCGATATTACTTCTAATAAAATACTTCATGAAGCTATTGTTTTGGCCTCACTATTATTTGCATAGAATCATAGTTGTAAAAAGATAGTCTTTTTGCAAAGCAAGTAGTTTAAAACAGTATTGATCTATAAATCTACTTGGAGATGCTGGGGATTGAACCCAGGACCTCATACATGCAAAGCATGCGCTCTACCACTGAGCTAAATCCCCTTGTCTTAATGGTTCACTTGTTTTCAAAAGAGTTTATCTTCACTGTATTATGTCCCATGAATGGGTAGGAATATTTAAAAGACATTCTCGATAATATTTCTTCCAACATACTTCATGAAGCTATTGTTTTGGCCTAACTATTATTTACACAGAATCATAGTTAAAAGATTGTCTTTATGCAAAACAGTATTGATCTATAAATCTAGTTGGAGATGCTGGGGATTGAACCCAGGACCTCATACATGCTAAGCATGCGCTCTACCACTGAGCTACATCCCCTTTTATGAACTGTTTACTTGTTTTCAAAAGAGTTTATCTTCACTGTATTATGTCCCTGCAGTGCATTGGAATATTTCAAAGATTTTCTCGATAATATTTCTACTAACATACGATATGAAGCTATTGTTTTGGCCTAATTATTATTTGCACAGAATCATAGTTGTAAAAAGATTGTCTTTATGCAAAGCAAACAGTTTAAAACAGTGTTGATCTATAAATCTGTTTGGAGATGCTGGGGATTGAACCTAGCACCACACACATGCTAAGCATGTGCTCTACCACTGAGCTACATGCCCTTGTATGAAAAGTTCACTTGTTTTCAACAAAAATTTAACCTCACCTTATTATGTCCCATCAGTGGCTTGGAATATTTAAAAGATATTTTCGATATTACTTCCAATAAAATACTTCATTGAGCTATTGTTTTGGCCCTTACTATTTGCATAGAATCATAGTTGTCAAAAGATTGTCTTTATGCAAAGCAAGCAGTTTAAAAAAGCTTTGATCTATAAATCTGGTTGGAGATGCTGGGGATTGAACCTAGGACCTAATACATGCTAAGCATGCGCTCTACCAATGAGCTACATGCCCTTGTATGAAATGTTCACTTGTTTTCAACAAAAAATTAACTTCACCTTATTATGTCCCATTAGTGGCTTGGAATATTT
This sequence comes from Callionymus lyra, assembly GCF_982586985.1. Lineage (NCBI taxonomy): Eukaryota > Metazoa > Chordata > Actinopteri > Syngnathiformes > Callionymidae > Callionymus > Callionymus lyra. The sequence goes on from NC_141834.1 coordinate 883,438, forward strand.
AAAACATATTCTCGATAATATTTCTTCCAACATACTTCATGAAGCTATTTTTTTGGCCTCACTATTATTTGCATAGAATCATAGTTGTAAAAAGATTGTCTTTATGCAAAGCAAGTAGTTTAAAACAGTACTGATCTATAAATCTGATTGGAGATGCTGGGGATTGAACCCAGGACCTCATACATGCAAAGCATGCGCTCTACCACTGAGCTACATCCCCTTGTCTTAATGGTTCACTTGTTTTCAAAGAGAGTTTAACTTCACCTTATTATGTACCATCAGTGGCTTGGAATATTTAAAACATAATCTCGATAATATTTCTTCCAACATACTTCATGAAGCTATTGTTTTGGCCTCACTATTATTTGCATAGAATCATATTTGTAAAAAGATTGTCTTTATGCAAAGATAGTAGTTTAAATCTAGTTGGAGATGCTGGGGATTGAACCCAGGACCTCATACATGCAAAGCATGCGCTCTACCACTGAGCTACATCCCCTTGTCTTAATGGTTCACTTGTTTTCAAAGAGAGTTTAACTTCACTTTATTATGTACCATGAGTGGCTTGGAATATTTAAAAGAGCTATTGTTTTGGCTCTTACTATTATTTGCATAGAATCATAGTTGTAAAGAGATTGTCTTTATGCAAAGCAAGCAGTTTAAAACAGTGTTGATCTATAAATCTAGTTGGAGATGCTGGGGATTGAACCCAGGACCTCATACATGCTAAGCATGCGCTCTACCACTGAGCTACATCCCCTTGTATGAACTGTTCACTTGTTTTCAACAAAAAATGAACCTCACCTTATTATCTGGTTGGCTTGGAATATTTAAAAGATATTTTCGATATTACTTCTAATAAAATACTTCATGAAGCTATTGTTTTGGCCTCACTATTATTTGCATAGAATCATAGTTGTAAAAAGATAGTCTTTTTGCAAAGCAAGTAGTTTAAAACAGTATTGATCTATAAATCTACTTGGAATTGAACCCAGGACCTCATACATGCAAAGCATGCGCTCTACCACTGAGCTACATCCCCTTGTCTTAATGGTTCACTTGTTTTCAAAAGAGTTTATCTTCACTGTATTATGTCCCATGAATGGGTAGGAATATTTAAAAGACATTCTCGATAATATTTCTTCCAACATACTTCATGAAGCTATTGTTTTGGCCTAACTATTAGTTACACAGAATCATAGTTAAAAGATTGTCTTTATGCAAAGCAAGTAGTTTAAAACAGTATTGATCTATAAATCTAGTTGGAGATGCTGGGGATTGAACCCAGGACCTCATACATGCTAAGCATGCGCTCTACCACTGAGCTACATCCCCTTGTATGAACTGTTTACTTGTTTTCAAAAGAGTTTATCTTCACTGTATTATGTCCCATGAATGGGTAGGAATATTTAAAAGACATTCTCGATAATATTTCTTCCAACATACTTCATGAAGCTATTGTTTTGGCCTAACTATTAGTTACACAGAATCATAGTTAAAAGATTGTCTTTATGCAAAGCAAGTAGTTTAAAACAGTATTGATCTATAAATCTAGTTGGAGATGCTGGGGATTGAACCCAGGACCTCATACATGCTAAGCATGCGCTCTACCACTGAGCTACATCCCCTTGTATGAACTGTTCACTTGTTTTCAACAAAAAATGAACCTCACCTTATTATCTGGTTGGCTTGGAATATTTAAAAGATATTTTCGATATTACTTCTAATAAAATACTTCATGAAGCTATTGTTTTGGCCTCACTATTATTTGCATAGAATCATAGTTGTAAAAAGATAGTCTTTTTGCAAAGCAAGTAGTTTAAAACAGTATTGATCTATAAATCTACTTGGAATTGAACCCAGGACCTCATACATGCAAAGCATGCGCTCTACCACTGAGCTACATCCCGTTGTCTTAATGGTTCACTTGTTTTCAAAAGAGTTTATCTTCACTGTATTATGTCCCATGAATGGGTAGGAATATTTAAAAGACATTCTCGATAATATTTCTTCCAACATACTTCATGAAGCTATTGTTTTGGCCTAACTATTAGTTACACAGAATCATAGTTAAAAGATTGTCTTTATGCAAAGCAAGTAGTTTAAAACAGTATTGATCTATAAATCTAGTTGGAGATGCTGGGGATTGAACCCAGGACCTCATACATGCTAAGCATGCGCTCTACCACTGAGCTACATCCCCTTGTATGAACTGTTCACTTGTTTTCAACAAAAAATGAACCTCACCTTATTATCTGGTTGGCTTGGAATATTTAAAAGATATTTTCGATATTACTTCTAATAAAATACTTCATGAAGCTATTGTTTTGGCCTCACTATTATTTGCATAGAATCATAGTTGTAAAAAGATAGTCTTTTTGCAAAGCAAGTAGTTTAAAACAGTATTGATCTATAAATCTACTTGGAATTGAACCCAGGACCTCATACATGCAAAGCATGCGCTCTACCACTGAGCTACATCCCGTTGTCTTAATGGTTCACTTGTTTTTAAAAGAGTTTATCTTCACTGTATTATGTCCCATGAATGGGTAGGAATATTTAAAAGACATTCTCGATAATATTTCTTCCAACATACTTCATGAAGCTATTGTTTTGGCCTAACTATTAGTTACACAGAATCATAGTTAAAAGATTGTCTTTATGCAAAGCAAGTAGTTTAAAACAGTATTGATCTATAAATCTAGTTGGAGATGCTGGGGATTGAACCCAGGACCTCATACATGCTAAGCATGCGCTCTACCACTGAGCTACATCCCCTTGTATGAACTGTTTACTTGTTTTCAAAAGAGTTTATCTTCACTGTATTATGTCCCTTCAGTGCATTGGAATATTTCAAAGATTTTCTCGATAATATTTCTACTAACATACGATATGAAGCTATTGTTTTGGCCTAATTATTATTTGCACAGAATCATAGTTGTAAAAAGATTGTCTTTATGCAAAGCAAACACTTTAAAACAGTGTTGATCTATAAATCTGTTTGGAGATGCTGGGGATTGAACCTAGCACCACACAAATGCTAAGCATGTGCTCTACCACTGAGCTACATGCCCTTGTATGAAATGTTCACTTGTTTTCAACAAAAATTGAACCTCACCTTATTATGTCCCATCAGTGGCTTGGAATATTTAAAAGATATTTTCGATATTACTTCTAATAAAATACTTCATGAAGCTATTGTTTTGGCCCTTACTATTTGCATAGAATCATAGTTGTCAAAAGATTGTCTTTATGCAAAGCAAGCAGTTTAAAAAAGCGTTGATCTATAAATCTGGTTGGAGATGCTGGGGATTGAACCTAGGACCTAATACATGCTAAGCATGCGCTCTACCAATGAGCTACATGCCCTTGTATGAAATGTTCACTTGTTTTCAACAAAAATTTAACTTCACCTTATTATGTCCCATTAGTGGCTTGGAATATTTAAAACATATTCTCGATAATATTTCTTCCAACATACTTCATGAAGCTATTTTTTTGGCCTCACTATTATTTGCATAGAATCATAGTTGTAAAAAGATTGTCTTTATGCAAAGCAAGTAGTTTAAAACAGTACTGATCTATAAATCTGATTGGAGATGCTGGGGATTGAACCCAGGACCTCATACATGCAAAGCATGCGCTCTACCACTGAGCTACATCCCCTTGTCTTAATGGTTCACTTGTTTTCAAAGAGAGTTTAACTTCACCTTATTATGTACCATCAGTGGCTTGTAATATTTAAAACATATTCTCGATAATATTTCTTCCAACATACTTCATGAAGCTATTGTTTTGGCCTCACTATTATTTGCATAGAATCATAGTTGTAAAAAGATTGTCTTTATGCAAAGATAGTAGTTTAAATCTATACATCTAGTTGGAGATGCTGGGGATTGAACCCAGGACCTCATACATGCAAAGCATGCGCTCTACCACTGAGCTACACCCCCTTGTATGAAATATTCACTTGTTTTCAACAAAAATTGAACCTCACCTTATTATGTCCCATTAGTGGCTTGGAATATTTAAAACATATTCTCGATAATATTTCTTCCAACATACTTCATGAAGCTATTGTTTTGGCCTCACTATTATTTGCATAGAATCATAGTTGTAAAAAGATTGTCTTTATGCAAAGCAAGTAGTTTAAAACAGTATTGATCTATAAATCTAGTTGGAGATGCTGGGGATTGAACCCAGGACCTCATACATGCACTCTACCACTGAGCTACATCCCCTTGTCTTAATGGTTCACTTGTTTTCAAAGAGAGTTTAACTTCACTTTATTATGTACCATGAGTGGCTTGGAATATTTAAAAGAGCTATTGTTTTGGCTCTTACTATTATTTGCATAGAATCATAGTTGTAAAGAGATTGTCTTTATGCAAAGCAAGCAGTTTAAAACAGTGTTGATCTATTAATCTAGTTGGAGATGCTGGGGATTGAACCCAGGACCTCATACATGCTAAGCATGCGCTCTACCACTGAGCTACATCCCCTTGTATGAACTGTTCACTTGTTTTCAACAAAAAATTAACCTCACCTTATTATCTGGTTGGCTTGGAATATTTAAAAGATATTTTCGATATTACTTCTAATAAAATACTTCATGAAGCTATTGTTTTGGCCTCACTATTATTTGCATAGAATCATAGTTGTAAAAAGATAGTCTTTTTGCAAAGCAGGTAGTTTAAAACAGTATTGATCTATAAATCTACTTGGAGGTGCTGGGGATTGAACCCAGGACCTCATACATGCAAAGCATGCGCTCTACCACTGAGCTAAATCCCCTTGTCTTAATGGTTCACTTGTTTTCAAAAGAGTTTATCTTCACTGTATTATGTCCCATGAATGGGTAGGAATATTTAAAAGACATTCTCGATAATATTTCTTCCAACATACTTCATGAAGCTATTGTTTTGGCCTAACTATTATTTACACAGAATCATAGTTAAAAGATTGTCTTTATGCAAAACAGTATTGATCTATAAATCTAGTTGGAGATGCTGGGGATTGAACCCAGGACCTCATACATGCTAAGCATGCGCTCTACCACTGAGCTACACCCCCTTGTATGAAATATTCACTTGTTTTCAACAAAAATTGAACCTCACCTTTTTATGTCCCATTAGTGGCTTGGAATATTTAAAACATATTCTCGATAATATTTCTTCCAACATACTTCATGAAGCTATTGTTTTGGCCTCACTATTATTTGCATAGAATCATAGTTGTAAAAAGATTGTCTTTATGCAAAGCAAGTAGTTTAAAACAGTATTGATCTATAAATCTAGTTGGAGATGCTGGGGATTGAACCCAGGACCTCATACATGCAAAGCATGCGCTCTACCACTGAGCTACATCCCGTTGTCTTAATGGTTCACTTGTTTTTAAAAGAGTTTATCTTCACTGTATTATGTCCCATGAATGGGTAGGAATATTTAAAAGACATTCTCGATAATATTTCTTCCAACATACTTCATGAAGCTATTGTTTTGGCCTAACTATTAGTTACACAGAATCATAGTTAAAAGATTGTCTTTATGCAAAGCAAGTAGTTTAAAACAGTATTGATCTATAAATCTAGTTGGAGATGCTGGGGATTGAACCCAGGACCTCATACATGCTAAGCATGCGCTCTACCACTGAGCTACATCCCCTTGTATGAACTGTTTACTTGTTTTCAAAAGAGTTTATCTTCACTGTATTATGTCCCTTCAGTGCATTGGAATATTTCAAAGATTTTCTCGATAATATTTCTACTAACATACGATATGAAGCTATTGTTTTGGCCTAATTATTATTTGCACAGAATCATAGTTGTAAAAAGATTGTCTTTATGCAAAGCAAACACTTTAAAACAGTGTTGATCTATAAATCTGTTTGGAGATGCTGGGGATTGAACCTAGCACCACACAAATGCTAAGCATGTGCTCTACCACTGAGCTACATGCCCTTGTATGAAATGTTCACTTGTTTTCAACAAAAATTGAACCTCACCTTATTATGTCCCATCAGTGGCTTGGAATATTTAAAAGATATTTTCGATATTACTTCTAATAAAATACTTCATGAAGCTATTGTTTTGGCCCTTACTATTTGCATAGAATCATAGTTGTCAAAAGATTGTCTTTATGCAAAGCAAGCAGTTTAAAAAAGCGTTGATCTATAAATCTGGTTGGAGATGCTGGGGATTGAACCTAGGACCTAATACATGCTAAGCATGCGCTCTACCAATGAGCTACATGCCCTTGTATGAAATGTTCACTTGTTTTCAACAAAAATTTAACTTCACCTTATTATGTCCCATTAGTGGCTTGGAATATTTAAAACATATTCTCGATAATATTTCTTCCAACATACTTCATGAAGCTATTTTTTTGGCCTCACTATTATTTGCATAGAATCATAGTTGTAAAAAGATTGTCTTTATGCAAAGCAAGTAGTTTAAAACAGTACTGATCTATAAATCTGATTGGAGATGCTGGGGATTGAACCCAGGACCTCATACATGCAAAGCATGCGCTCTACCACTGAGCTACATCCCCTTGTCTTAATGGTTCACTTGTTTTCAAAGAGAGTTTAACTTCACCTTATTATGTACCATCAGTGGCTTGTAATATTTAAAACATATTCTCGATAATATTTCTTCCAACATACTTCATGAAGCTATTGTTTTGGCCTCACTATTATTTGCATAGAATCATAGTTGTAAAAAGATTGTCTTTATGCAAAGATAGTAGTTTAAATCTATAAATCTAGTTGGAGATGCTGGGGATTGAACCCAGGACCTCATACATGCAAAGCATGCGCTCTACCACTGAGCTACACCCCCTTGTATGAAATATTCACTTGTTTTCAACAAAAATTGAACCTCACCTTATTATGTCCCATTAGTGGCTTGGAATATTTAAAACATATTCTCGATAATATTTCTTCCAACATACTTCATGAAGCTATTGTTTTGGCCTCACTATTATTTGCATAGAATCATAGTTGTAAAAAGATTGTCTTTATGCAAAGCAAGTAGTTTAAAACAGTATTGATCTATAAATCTAGTTGGAGATGCTGGGGATTGAACCCAGGACCTCATACATGCACTCTACCACTGAGCTACATCCCCTTGTCTTAATGGTTCACTTGTTTTCAAAGAGAGTTTAACTTCACTTTATTATGTACCATGAGTGGCTTGGAATATTTAAAAGAGCTATTGTTTTGGCTCTTACTATTATTTGCATAGAATCATAGTTGTAAAGAGATTGTCTTTATGCAAAGCAAGCAGTTTAAAACAGTGTTGATCTATTAATCTAGTTGGAGATGCTGGGGATTGAACCCAGGACCTCATACATGCTAAGCATGCGCTCTACCACTGAGCTACATCCCCTTGTATGAACTGTTCACTTGTTTTCAACAAAAAATTAACCTCACCTTATTATCTGGTTGGCTTGGAATATTTAAAAGATATTTTCGATATTACTTCTAATAAAATACTTCATGAAGCTATTGTTTTGGCCTCACTATTATTTGCATAGAATCATAGTTGTAAAAAGATAGTCTTTTTGCAAAGCAGGTAGTTTAAAACAGTATTGATCTATAAATCTACTTGGAGGTGCTGGGGATTGAACCCAGGACCTCATACATGCAAAGCATGCGCTCTACCACTGAGCTAAATCCCCTTGTCTTAATGGTTCACTTGTTTTCAAAAGAGTTTATCTTCACTGTATTATGTCCCATGAATGGGTAGGAATATTTAAAAGACATTCTCGATAATATTTCTTCCAACATACTTCATGAAGCTATTGTTTTGGCCTAACTATTATTTACACAGAATCATAGTTAAAAGATTGTCTTTATGCAAAACAGTATTGATCTATAAATCTAGTTGGAGATGCTGGGGATTGAACCCAGGACCTCATACATGCTAAGCATGCGCTCTACCACTGAGCTACACCCCCTTGTATGAAATATTCACTTGTTTTCAACAAAAATTGAACCTCACCTTTTTATGTCCCATTAGTGGCTTGGAATATTTAAAACATATTCTCGATAATATTTCTTCCAACATACTTCATGAAGCTATTGTTTTGGCCTCACTATTATTTGCATAGAATCATAGTTGTAAAAAGATTGTCTTTATGCAAAGCAAGTAGTTTAAAACAGTATTGATCTATAAATCTAGTTGGAGATGCTGGGGATTGAACCCAGGACCTCATACATGCACTCTACCACTGAGCTACATCCCCTTGTCTTAATGGTTCACTTGTTTTCAAAGAGAGTTTAACTTCACTTTATTATGTACCATGAGTGGCTTGGAATATTTAAAAGAGCTATTGTTTTGGCTCTTACTATTATTTGCATAGAATCATAGTTGTAAAGAGATTGTCTTTATGCAAAGCAAGCAGTTTAAAACAGTGTTGATCTATTAATCTAGTTGGAGATGCTGGGGATTGAACCCAGGACCTCATACATGCTAAGCATGCGCTCTACCACTGAGCTACATCCCCTTGTATGAACTGTTCACTTGTTTTCAACAAAAAATGAACCTCACCTTATTATCTGGTTGGCTTGGAATATTTAAAAGATATTTTCGATATTACTTCTAATAAAATACTTCATGAAGCTATTGTTTTGGCCTCACTATTATTTGCATAGAATCATAGTTGTAAAAAGATAGTCTTTTTGCAAAGCAAGTAGTTTAAAACAGTATTGATCTATAAATCTACTTGGAGATGCTGGGGATTGAACCCAGGACCTCATACATGCAAAGCATGCGCTCTACCACTGAGCTAAATCCCCTTGTCTTAATGGTTCACTTGTTTTCAAAAGAGTTTATCTTCACTGTATTATGTCCCATGAATGGGTAGGAATATTTAAAAGACATTCTCGATAATATTTCTTCCAACATACTTCATGAAGCTATTGTTTTGGCCTAACTATTATTTACACAGAATCATAGTTAAAAGATTGTCTTTATGCAAAACAGTATTGATCTATAAATCTAGTTGGAGATGCTGGGGATTGAACCCAGGACCTCATACATGCTAAGCATGCGCTCTACCACTGAGCTACATCCCCTTTTATGAACTGTTTACTTGTTTTCAAAAGAGTTTATCTTCACTGTATTATGTCCCTGCAGTGCATTGGAATATCTCAAAGATTTTCTCGATAATATTTCTACTAACATACGATATGAAGCTATTGTTTTGGCCTAATTATTATTTGCACAGAATCATAGTTGTAAAAAGATTGTCTTTATGCAAAGCAAACAGTTTAAAACAGTGTTGATCTATAAATCTGTTTGGAGATGTTTTGGCCTCACTATTATTTGCATAGAATCATAGTTGTAAAAAGATTGTCTTTATGCAAAGCAAGTAGTTTAAAACAGTACTGATCTATAAATCTGATTGGAGATGCTGGGGATTGAACCCAGGACCTCATACATGCAAAGCATGCGCTCTACCACTGAGCTACATCCCCTTGTCTTAATGGTTCACTTGTTTTCAAAGAGAGTTTAACTTCACCTTATTATGTACCATCAGTGGCTTGGAATATTTAAAACATAATCTCGATAATATTTCTTCCAACATACTTCATGAAGCTATTGTTTTGGCCTCACTATTATTTGCATAGAATCATAGTTGTAAAAAGATTGTCTTTATGCAAAGATAGTAGTTTAAATCTAGTTGGAAATGCTGGGGATTGAACTCAGGACCTCATACATGCAAAGCATGCGCTCTACCACTGAGCTACATCCCCTTGTCTTAATGGTTCACTTGTTTTCAAAGAGAGTTTAACTTCACTTTATTATGTACCATGAGTGGCTTGGAATATTTAAAAGAGCTATTGTTTTGGCTCTTACTATTATTTGCATAGAATCATAGTTGTAAAGAGATTGTCTTTATGCAAAGCAAGCAGTTTAAAACAGTGTTGATCTATAAATCTAGTTGGAGATGCTGGGGATTGAACCCAGGACCTCATACATGCTAAGCATGCGCTCTACCACTGAGCTACATCCCCTTGTATGAACTGTTCACTTGTTTTCAACAAAAAATGAACCTCACCTTATTATCTGGTTGGCTTGGAATATTTAAAAGATATTTTCGATATTACTTCTAATAAAATACTTCATGAAGCTATTGTTTTGGCCTCACTATTATTTGCATAGAATCATAGTTGTAAAAAGATAGTCTTTTTGCAAAGCAAGTAGTTTAAAACAGTATTGATCTATAAATCTACTTGGAATTGAACCCAGGACCTCATACATGCAAAGCATGCGCTCTACCACTGAGCTACATCCCCTTGTCTTAATGGTTCACTTGTTTTCAAAAGAGTTTATCTTCACTGTATTATGTCCCATGAATGGGTAGGAATATTTAAAAGACATTCTCGATAATATTTCTTCCAACATACTTCATGAAGCTATTGTTTTGGCCTAACTATTAGTTACACAGAATCATAGTTAAAAGATTGTCTTTATGCAAAGCAAGTAGTTTAAAACAGTATTGATCTATAAATCTAGTTGGAGATGCTGGGGATTGAACCCAGGACCTCATACATGCTAAGCATGCGCTCTACCACTGAGCTACATCCCCTTGTATGAACTGTTTACTTGTTTTCAAAAGAGTTTATCTTCACTGTATTATGTCCCATGAATGGGTAGGAATATTTAAAAGACATTCTCGATAATATTTCTTCCAACATACTTCATGAAGCTATTGTTTTGGCCTAACTATTAGTTACACAGAATCATAGTTAAAAGATTGTCTTTATGCAAAGCAAGTAGTTTAAAACAGTATTGATCTATAAATCTAGTTGGAGATGCTGGGGATTGAACCCAGGACCTCATACATGCTAAGCATGCGCTCTACCACTGAGCTACATCCCCTTGTATGAACTGTTCACTTGTTTTCAACAAAAAATGAACCTCACCTTATTATCTGGTTGGCTTGGAATATTTAAAAGATATTTTCGATATTACTTCTAATAAAATACTTCATGAAGCTATTGTTTTGGCCTCACTATTATTTGCATAGAATCATAGTTGTAAAAAGATAGTCTTTTTGCAAAGCAAGTAGTTTAAAACAGTATTGATCTATAAATCTACTTGGAATTGAACCCAGGACCTCATACATGCAAAGCATGCGCTCTACCACTGAGCTACATCCCGTTGTCTTAATGGTTCACTTGTTTTCAAAAGAGTTTATCTTCACTGTATTATGTCCCATGAATGGGTAGGAATATTTAAAAGACATTCTCGATAATATTTCTTCCAACATACTTCATGAAGCTATTGTTTTGGCCTAACTATTAGTTACACAGAATCATAGTTAAAAGATTGTCTTTATGCAAAGCAAGTAGTTTAAAACAGTATTGATCTATAAATCTAGTTGGAGATGCTGGGGATTGAACCCAGGACCTCATACATGCTAAGCATGCGCTCTACCACTGAGCTACATCCCCTTGTATGAACTGTTTACTTGTTTTCAAAAGAGTTTATCTTCACTGTATTATGTCCCTTCAGTGCATTGGAATATTTCAAAGATTTTCTCGATAATATTTCTACTAACATACGATATGAAGCTATTGTTTTGGCCTAATTATTATTTGCACAGAATCATAGTTGTAAAAAGATTGTCTTTATGCAAAGCAAACACTTTAAAACAGTGTTGATCTATAAATCTGTTTGGAGATGCTGGGGATTGAACCTAGCACCACACAAATGCTAAGCATGTGCTCTACCACTGAGCTACATGCCCTTGTATGAAATGTTCACTTGTTTTCAACAAAAATTGAACCTCACCTTATTATGTCCCATCAGTGGCTTGGAATATTTAAAAGATATTTTCGATATTACTTCTAATAAAATACTTCATGAAGCTATTGTTTTGGCCCTTACTATTTGCATAGAATCATAGTTGTCAAAAGATTGTCTTTATGCAAAGCAAGCAGTTTAAAAAAGCGTTGATCTATAAATCTGATTGGAGATGCTGGGGATTGAACCCAGGACCTCATACATGCAAAGCATGCGCTCTACCACTGAGCTACATCCCCTTGTCTTAATGGTTCACTTGTTTTCAAAGAGAGTTTAACTTCACCTTATTATGTACCATCAGTGGCTTGGAATATTTAAAACATATTCTCGATAATATTTCTTCCAACATACTTCATGAAGCTATTGTTTTGGCCTCACTATTATTTGCATAGAATCATAGTTGTAAAAAGATTGTCTTTATGCAAAGATAGTAGTTTAAATCTATAAATCTAGTTGGAGATGCTGGGGATTGAACCCAGGACCTCATACATGCAAAGCATGCGCTCTACCACTGAGCTACACCCCCTTGTATGAAATATTCACTTGTTTTCAACAAAAATTGAACCTCACCTTATTATGTCCCATCAGTGGCTTGGAATATTTAAAAGATATTTTCGATATTACTTCCAATAAAATACTTCATTGAGCTATTGTTTTGGCCCTTACTATTTGCATAGAATCATAGTTGTCAAAAGATTGTCTTTATGCAAAGCAAGCAGTTTAAAAAAGCTTTGATCTATAAATCTGGTTGGAGATGCTGGGGATTGAACCTAGGACCTAATACATGCTAAGCATGCGCTCTACCAATGAGCTACATGCCCTTGTATGAAATGTTCACTTGTTTTCAACAAAAAATTAACTTCACCTTATTATGTCCCATTAGTGGCTTGGAATATTTAAAACATATTCTCGATAATATTTCTTCCAACATACTTCATGAAGCTATTTTTTTGGCCTCACTATTATTTGCATAGAATCATAGTTGTAAAAAGATTGTCTTTATGCAAAGCAAGTAGTTTAAAACAGTACTGATCTATAAATCTGATTGGAGATGCTGGGGATTGAACCCAGGACCTCATACATGCAAAGCATGCGCTCTACCACTGAGCTACATCCCCTTGTCTTAATGGTTCACTTGTTTTCAAAGAGAGTTTAACTTCACCTTATTATGTACCATCAGTGGCTTGGAATATTTAAAACATAATCTCGATAATATTTCTTCCAACATACTTCATGAAGCTATTGTTTTGGCCTCACTATTATTTGCATAGAATCATAGTTGTAAAAAGATTGTCTTTATGCAAAGATAGTAGTTTAAATCTAGTTGGAGATGCTGGGGATTGAACCCAGGACCTCATACATGCAAAGCATGCGCTCTACCACTGAGCTACACCCCCTTGTATGAAATATTCACTTGTTTTCAACAAAAAATTGAACCTCACCTTATTATGTCCCATTAGTGGCTTGGAATATTTAAAACATATTCTCGATAATATTTCTTCCAACATACTTCATGAAGCTATTGTTTTGGCCTCACTATTATTTGCATAGAATCATAGTTGTAAAAAGATTGTCTTTATGCAAAGCAAGTAGTTTAAAAGAGTATTGATCTATAAATCTAATTGGAGATGCTGGGGATTGAACCCAGGACCTCATACATGCGAAGCATGCACTCTACCACTGAGCTACATCCCCTTGTCTTAATGGTTCACTTGTTTTCAAAGAGAGTTTAACTTCACTTTATTATGTACCATGAGTGGCTTGGAATATTTAAAAGAGCTATTGTTTTGGCTCTTACTATTATTTGCATAGAATCATAGTTGTAAAGAGATTGTCTTTATGCAAAGCAAGCAGTTTAAAACAGTGTTGATCTATAAATCTAGTTGGAGATGCTGGGGATTGAACCCAGGACCTCATACATGCTAAGCATGCGCTCTACCACTGAGCTACATCCCCTTGTATGAACTGTTCACTTGTTTTCAACAAAAAATGAACCTCACCTTATTATCTGGTTGGCTTGGAATATTTAAAAGATATTTTCGATATTACTTCTAATAAAATACTTCATGAAGCTATTGTTTTGGCCTCACTATTATTTGCATAGAATCATAGTTGTAAAAAGATAGTCTTTTTGCAAAGCAAGTAGTTTAAAACAGTATTGATCTATAAATCTACTTGGAATTGAACCCAGGACCTCATACATGCAAAGCATGCGCTCTACCACTGAGCTACATCCCCTTGTCTTAATGGTTCACTTGTTTTCAAAAGAGTTTATCTTCACTGTATTATGTCCCATGAATGGGTAGGAATATTTAAAAGACATTCTCGATAATATTTCTTCCAACATACTTCATGAAGCTATTGTTTTGGCCTAACTATTATTTACACAGAATCATAGTTAAAAGATTGTCTTTATGCAAAGCAAGTAGTTTAAAACAGTATTGATCTATAAATCTAGTTGGAGATGCTGGGGATTGAACCCAGGACCTCATACATGCTAAGCATGCGCTCTACCACTGAGCTACATCCCCTTGTATGAACTGTTTACTTGTTTTCAAAAGAGTTTATCTTCACTGTATTATGTCCCTTCAGTGCATTGGAATATTTCAAAGATTTTCTCGATAATATTTCTACTAACATACGATATGAAGCTATTGTTTTGGCCTAATTATTATTTGCACAGAATCATAGTTGTAAAAAGATTGTCTTTATGCAAAGCAAACACTTTAAAACAGTGTTGATCTATAAATCTGTTTGGAGATGCTGGGGATTGAACCTAGCACCACACAAATGCTAAGCATGTGCTCTACCACTGAGCTACATGCCCTTGTATGAAATGTTCACTTGTTTTCAACAAAAATTGAACCTCACCTTATTATGTCCCATCAGTGGCTTGGAATATTTAAAAGATATTTTCGATATTACTTCTAATAAAATACTTCATGAAGCTATTGTTTTGGCCCTTACTATTTGCATAGAATCATAGTTGTCAAAAGATTGTCTTTATGCAAAGCAAGCAGTTTAAAAAAGCGTTGATCTATAAATCTGATTGGAGATGCTGGGGATTGAACCCAGGACCTCATACATGCAAAGCATGCGCTCTACCACTGAGCTACATCCCCTTGTCTTAATGGTTCACTTGTTTTCAAAGAGAGTTTAACTTCACCTTATTATGTACCATCAGTGGCTTGTAATATTTAAAACATATTCTCGATAATATTTCTTCCAACATACTTCATGAAGCTATTGTTTTGGCCTCACTATTATTTGCATAGAATCATAGTTGTAAAAAGATTGTCTTTATGCAAAGATAGTAGTTTAAATCTATAAATCTAGTTGGAGATGCTGGGGATTGAACCCAGGACCTCATACATGCAAAGCATGCACTCTACCACTGAGCTACACCCCCTTGTATGAAATATTCACTTGTTTTCAACAAAAATTGAACCTCACCTTATTATGTCCCATTAGTGGCTTGGAATATTTAAAACATATTCTCGATAATATTTCTTCCAACATACTTCATGAAGCTATTGTTTTGGCCTCACTATTATTTGCATAGAATCATAGTTGTAAAAAGATTGTCTTTATGCAAAGCAAGTAGTTTAAAACAGTATTGATCTATAAATCTAGTTGGAGATGCTGGGGATTGAACCCAGGACCTCATACATGCACTCTACCACTGAGCTACATCCCCTTGTCTTAATGGTTCACTTGTTTTCAAAGAGAGTTTAACTTCACTTTATTATGTACCATGAGTGGCTTGGAATATTTAAAAGAGCTATTGTTTTGGCTCTTACTATTATTTGCATAGAATCATAGTTGTAAAGAGATTGTCTTTATGCAAAGCAAGCAGTTTAAAACAGTGTTGATCTATTAATCTAGTTGGAGATGCTGGGGATTGAACCCAGGACCTCATACATGCTAAGCATGCGCTCTACCACTGAGCTACATCCCCTTGTATGAACTGTTCACTTGTTTTCAACAAAAAATTAACCTCACCTTATTATATGGTTGGCTTGGAATATTTAAAAGATATTTTCGATATTACTTCTAATAAAATACTTCATGAAGCTATTGTTTTGGCCTCACTATTATTTGCATAGAATCATAGTTGTAAAAAGATAGTCTTTTTGCAAAGCAAGTAGTTTAAAACAGTATTGATCTATAAATCTACTTGGAGATGCTGGGGATTGAACCCAGGACCTCATACATGCAAAGCATGCGCTCTACCACTGAGCTAAATCCCCTTGTCTTAATGGTTCACTTGTTTTCAAAAGAGTTTATCTTCACTGTATTATGTCCCATGAATGGGTAGGAATATTTAAAAGACATTCTCGATAATATTTCTTCCAACATACTTCATGAAGCTATTGTTTTGGCCTAACTATTATTTACACAGAATCATAGTTAAAAGATTGTCTTTATGCAAAACAGTATTGATCTATAAATCTAGTTGGAGATGCTGGGGATTGAACGCAGGACCTCATACATGCTAAGCATGCGCTCTACCACTGAGCTACACCCCCTTGTATGAAATATTCACTTGTTTTCAACAAAAATTGAACCTCACCTTTTTATGTCCCATTAGTGGCTTGGAATATTTAAAACATATTCTCGATAATATTTCTTCCAACATACTTCATGAAGCTATTGTTTTGGCCTCACTATTATTTGCATAGAATCATAGTTGTAAAAAGATTGTCTTTATGCAAAGCAAGTAGTTTAAAACAGTATTGATCTATAAATCTAGTTGGAGATGCTGGGGATTGAACCCAGGACCTCATACATGCACTCTACCACTGAGCTACATCCCCTTGTCTTAATGGTTCACTTGTTTTCAAAGAGAGTTTAACTTCACTTTATTATGTACCATGAGTGGCTTGGAATATTTAAAAGAGCTATTGTTTTGGCCTCACTATTATTTGCATAGAATCATAGTTGTAAAAAGATTGTCTTTATGCAAAGCAAGTAGTTTAAAACAGTATTGATCTATAAATCTAGTTGGAGATGCTGGGGATTGAACCCAGGACCTCATACATGCACTCTACCACTGAGCTACATCCCCTTGTCTTAATGGTTCACTTGTTTTCAAAGAGAGTTTAACTTCACTTTATTATGTACCATGAGTGGCTTGGAATATTTAAAAGAGCTATTGTTTTGGCCTCACTATTATTTGCATAGAATCATAGTTGTAAAAAGATTGTCTTTATGCAAAGATAGTAGTTTAAATCTAGTTGGAAATGCTGGGGATTGAACTCAGGACCTCATACATGCAAAGCATGCGCTCTACCACTGAGCTACATCCCCTTGTCTTAATGGTTCACTTGTTTTCAAAGAGAGTTTAACTTCACTTTATTATGTACCATGAGTGGCTTGGAATATTTAAAAGAGCTATTGTTTTGGCTCTTACTATTATTTGCATAGAATCATAGTTGTAAAGAGATTGTCTTTATGCAAAGCAAGCAGTTTAAAACAGTGTTGATCTATAAATCTAGTTGGAGATGCTGGGGATTGAACCCAGGACCTCATACATGCTAAGCATGCGCTCTACCACTGAGCTACATCCCCTTGTATGAACTGTTCACTTGTTTTCAACAAAAAATGAACCTCACCTTATTATCTGGTTGGCTTGGAATATTTAAAAGATATTTTCGATATTACTTCTAATAAAATACTTCATGAAGCTATTGTTTTGGCCTCACTATTATTTGCATAGAATCATAGTTGTAAAAAGATAGTCTTTTTGCAAAGCAAGTAGTTTAAAACAGTATTGATCTATAAATCTACTTGGAATTGAACCCAGGACCTCATACATGCAAAGCATGCGCTCTACCACTGAGCTACATCCCCTTGTCTTAATGGTTCACTTGTTTTCAAAAGAGTTTATCTTCACTGTATTATGTCCCATGAATGGGTAGGAATATTTAAAAGACATTCTCGATAATATTTCTTCCAACATACTTCATGAAGCTATTGTTTTGGCCTAACTATTAGTTACACAGAATCATAGTTAAAAGATTGTCTTTATGCAAAGCAAGTAGTTTAAAACAGTATTGATCTATAAATCTAGTTGGAGATGCTGGGGATTGAACCCAGGACCTCATACATGCTAAGCATGCGCTCTACCACTGAGCTACATCCCCTTGTATGAACTGTTTACTTGTTTTCAAAAGAGTTTATCTTCACTGTATTATGTCCCATGAATGGGTAGGAATATTTAAAAGACATTCTCGATAATATTTCTTCCAACATACTTCATGAAGCTATTGTTTTGGCCTAACTATTAGTTACACAGAATCATAGTTAAAAGATTGTCTTTATGCAAAGCAAGTAGTTTAAAACAGTATTGATCTATAAATCTAGTTGGAGATGCTGGGGATTGAACCCAGGACCTCATACATGCTAAGCATGCGCTCTACCACTGAGCTACATCCCCTTGTATGAACTGTTCACTTGTTTTCAACAAAAAATGAACCTCACCTTATTATCTGGTTGGCTTGGAATATTTAAAAGATATTTTCGATATTACTTCTAATAAAATACTTCATGAAGCTATTGTTTTGGCCTCACTATTATTTGCATAGAATCATAGTTGTAAAAAGATAGTCTTTTTGCAAAGCAAGTAGTTTAAAACAGTATTGATCTATAAATCTACTTGGAATTGAACCCAGGACCTCATACATGCAAAGCATGCGCTCTACCACTGAGCTACATCCCCTTGTCTTAATGGTTCACTTGTTTTCAAAAGAGTTTATCTTCACTGTATTATGTCCCATGAATGGGTAGGAATATTTAAAAGACATTCTCGATAATATTTCTTCCAACATACTTCATGAAGCTATTGTTTTGGCCTAACTATTATTTACACAGAATCATAGTTAAAAGATTGTCTTTATGCAAAGCAAGTAGTTTAAAACAGTATTGATCTATAAATCTAGTTGGAGATGCTGGGGATTGAACCCAGGACCTCATACATGCTAAGCATGCGCTCTACCACTGAGCTACATCCCCTTGTATGAACTGTTTACTTGTTTTCAAAAGAGTTTATCTTCACTGTATTATGTCCCTTCAGTGCATTGGAATATTTCAAAGATTTTCTCGATAATATTTCTACTAACATACGATATGAAGCTATTGTTTTGGCCTAATTATTATTTGCACAGAATCATAGTTGTAAAAAGATTGTCTTTATGCAAAGCAAACACTTTAAAACAGTGTTGATCTATAAATCTGTTTGGAGATGCTGGGGATTGAACCTAGCACCACACAAATGCTAAGCATGTGCTCTACCACTGAGCTACATGCCCTTGTATGAAATGTTCACTTGTTTTCAACAAAAATTGAACCTCACCTTATTATGTCCCATCAGTGGCTTGGAATATTTAAAAGATATTTTCGATATTACTTCTAATAAAATACTTCATGAAGCTATTGTTTTGGCCCTTACTATTTGCATAGAATCATAGTTGTCAAAAGATTGTCTTTATGCAAAGCAAGCAGTTTAAAAAAGCGTTGATCTATAAATCTGATTGGAGATGCTGGGGATTGAACCCAGGACCTCATACATGCAAAGCATGCGCTCTACCACTGAGCTACATCCCCTTGTCTTAATGGTTCACTTGTTTTCAAAGAGAGTTTAACTTCACCTTATTATGTACCATCAGTGGCTTGTAATATTTAAAACATATTCTCGATAATATTTCTTCCAACATACTTCATGAAGCTATTGTTTTGGCCTCACTATTATTTGCATAGAATCATAGTTGTAAAAAGATTGTCTTTATGCAAAGATAGTAGTTTAAATCTATAAATCTAGTTGGAGATGCTGGGGATTGAACCCAGGACCTCATACATGCAAAGCATGCACTCTACCACTGAGCTACACCCCCTTGTATGAAATATTCACTTGTTTTCAACAAAAATTGAACCTCACCTTATTATGTCCCATTAGTGGCTTGGAATATTTAAAACATATTCTCGATAATATTTCTTCCAACATACTTCATGAAGCTATTGTTTTGGCCTCACTATTATTTGCATAGAATCATAGTTGTAAAAAGATTGTCTTTATGCAAAGCAAGTAGTTTAAAACAGTATTGATCTATAAATCTAGTTGGAGATGCTGGGGATTGAACCCAGGACCTCATACATGCACTCTACCACTGAGCTACATCCCCTTGTCTTAATGGTTCACTTGTTTTCAAAGAGAGTTTAACTTCACTTTATTATGTACCATGAGTGGCTTGGAATATTTAAAAGAGCTATTGTTTTGGCTCTTACTATTATTTGCATAGAATCATAGTTGTAAAGAGATTGTCTTTATGCAAAGCAAGCAGTTTAAAACAGTGTTGATCTATTAATCTAGTTGGAGATGCTGGGGATTGAACCCAGGACCTCATACATGCTAAGCATGCGCTCTACCACTGAGCTACATCCCCTTGTATGAACTGTTCACTTGTTTTCAACAAAAAATTAACCTCACCTTATTATATGGTTGGCTTGGAATATTTAAAAGATATTTTCGATATTACTTCTAATAAAATACTTCATGAAGCTATTGTTTTGGCCTCACTATTATTTGCATAGAATCATAGTTGTAAAAAGATAGTCTTTTTGCAAAGCAAGTAGTTTAAAACAGTATTGATCTATAAATCTACTTGGAGATCCTGGGGATTGAACCCAGGACCTCATACATGCAAAGCATGCGCTCTATCACTGAGCTAAATCCCCTTGTCTTAATGGTTCACTTGTTTTCAAAAGAGTTTATCTTCACTGTATTATGTCCCATGAATGGGTAGGAATATTTAAAAGACATTCTCGATAATATTTCTTCCAACATACTTCATGAAGCTATTGTTTTGGCCTAACTATTATTTACACAGAATCATAGTTAAAAGATTGTCTTTATGCAAAACAGTATTGATCTATAAATCTAGTTGGAGATGCTGGGGATTGAACGCAGGACCTCATACATGCTAAGCATGCGCTCTACCACTGAGCTACACCCCCTTGTATGAAATATTCACTTGTTTTCAACAAAAATTGAACCTCACCTTTTTATGTCCCATTAGTGGCTTGGAATATTTAAAACATATTCTCGATAATATTTCTTCCAACATACTTCATGAAGCTATTGTTTTGGCCTCACTATTATTTGGATAGAATCATAGTTGTAAAAAGATTGTCTTTATGCAAAGCAAGTAGTTTAAAACAGTATTGATCTATAAATCTAGTTGGAGATGCTGGGGATTGAACCCAGGACCTCATACATGCACTCTACCACTGAGCTACATCCCCTTGTCTTAATGGTTCACTTGTTTTCAAAGAGAGTTTAACTTCACTTTATTATGTACCATGAGTGGCTTGGAATATTTAAAAGAGCTATTGTTTTGGCCTCACTATTATTTGCATAGAATCATAGTTGTAAAAAGATTGTCTTTATGCAAAGCAAGTAGTTTAAAACAGTATTGATCTATAAATCTAGTTGGAGATGCTGGGGATTGAACCCAGGACCTCATACATGCACTCTACCACTGAGCTACATCCCCTTGTCTTAATGGTTCACTTGTTTTCAAAGAGAGTTTAACTTCACTTTATTATGTACCATGAGTGGCTTGGAATATTTAAAAGAGCTATTGTTTTGGCCTCACTATTATTTGCATAGAATCATAGTTGTAAAAAGATTGTCTTTATGCAAAGATAGTAGTTTAAATCTAGTTGGAAATGCTGGGGATTGAACTCAGGACCTCATACATGCAAAGCATGCGCTCTACCACTGAGCTACATCCCCTTGTCTTAATGGTTCACTTGTTTTCAAAGAGAGTTTAACTTCACTTTATTATGTACCATGAGTGGCTTGGAATATTTAAAAGAGCTATTGTTTTGGCTCTTACTATTATTTGCATAGAATCATAGTTGTAAAGAGATTGTCTTTATGCAAAGCAAGCAGTTTAAAACAGTGTTGATCTATAAATCTAGTTGGAGATGCTGGGGATTGAACCCAGGACCTCATACATGCTAAGCATGCGCTCTACCACTGAGCTACATCCCCTTGTATGAACTGTTCACTTGTTTTCAACAAAAAATGAACCTCACCTTATTATCTGGTTGGCTTGGAATATTTAAAAGATATTTTCGATATTACTTCTAATAAAATACTTCATGAAGCTATTGTTTTGGCCTCACTATTATTTGCATAGAATCATAGTTGTAAAAAGATAGTCTTTTTGCAAAGCAAGTAGTTTAAAACAGTATTGATCTATAAATCTACTTGGAATTGAACCCAGGACCTCATACATGCAAAGCATGCGCTCTACCACTGAGCTACATCCCCTTGTCTTAATGGTTCACTTGTTTTCAAAAGAGTTTATCTTCACTGTATTATGTCCCATGAATGGGTAGGAATATTTAAAAGACATTCTCGATAATATTTCTTCCAACATACTTCATGAAGCTATTGTTTTGGCCTAACTATTAGTTACACAGAATCATAGTTAAAAGATTGTCTTTATGCAAAGCAAGTAGTTTAAAACAGTATTGATCTATAAATCTAGTTGGAGATGCTGGGGATTGAACCCAGGACCTCATACATGCTAAGCATGCGCTCTACCACTGAGCTACATCCCCTTGTATGAACTGTTTACTTGTTTTCAAAAGAGTTTATCTTCACTGTATTATGTCCCATGAATGGGTAGGAATATTTAAAAGACATTCTCGATAATATTTCTTCCAACATACTTCATGAAGCTATTGTTTTGGCCTAACTATTAGTTACACAGAATCATAGTTAAAAGATTGTCTTTATGCAAAGCAAGTAGTTTAAAACAGTATTGATCTATAAATCTAGTTGGAGATGCTGGGGATTGAACCCAGGACCTCATACATGCTAAGCATGCGCTCTACCACTGAGCTACATCCCCTTGTATGAACTGTTCACTTGTTTTCAACAAAAAATGAACCTCACCTTATTATCTGGTTGGCTTGGAATATTTAAAAGATATTTTCGATATTACTTCTAATAAAATACTTCATGAAGCTATTGTTTTGGCCTCACTATTATTTGCATAGAATCATAGTTGTAAAAAGATAGTCTTTTTGCAAAGCAAGTAGTTTAAAACAGTATTGATCTATAAATCTACTTGGAATTGAACCCAGGACCTCATACATGCAAAGCATGCGCTCTACCACTGAGCTACATCCCGTTGTCTTAATGGTTCACTTGTTTTCAAAAGAGTTTATCTTCACTGTATTATGTCCCATGAATGGGTAGGAATATTTAAAAGACATTCTCGATAATATTTCTTCCAACATACTTCATGAAGCTATTGTTTTGGCCTAACTATTAGTTACACAGAATCATAGTTAAAAGATTGTCTTTATGCAAAGCAAGTAGTTTAAAACAGTATTGATCTATAAATCTAGTTGGAGATGCTGGGGATTGAACCCAGGACCTCATACATGCTAAGCATGCGCTCTACCACTGAGCTACATCCCCTTGTATGAACTGTTTACTTGTTTTCAAAAGAGTTTATCTTCACTGTATTATGTCCCTTCAGTGCATTGGAATATTTCAAAGATTTTCTCGATAATATTTCTACTAACATACGATATGAAGCTATTGTTTTGGCCTAATTATTATTTGCACAGAATCATAGTTGTAAAAAGATTGTCTTTATGCAAAGCAAACACTTTAAAACAGTGTTGATCTATAAATCTGTTTGGAGATGCTGGGGATTGAACCTAGCACCACACAAATGCTAAGCATGTGCTCTACCACTGAGCTACATGCCCTTGTATGAAATGTTCACTTGTTTTCAACAAAAATTGAACCTCACCTTATTATGTCCCATCAGTGGCTTGGAATATTTAAAAGATATTTTCGATATTACTTCTAATAAAATACTTCATGAAGCTATTGTTTTGGCCCTTACTATTTGCATAGAATCATAGTTGTCAAAAGATTGTCTTTATGCAAAGCAAGCAGTTTAAAAAAGCGTTGATCTATAAATCTGATTGGAGATGCTGGGGATTGAACCCAGGACCTCATACATGCAAAGCATGCGCTCTACCACTGAGCTACATCCCCTTGTCTTAATGGTTCACTTGTTTTCAAAGAGAGTTTAACTTCACCTTATTATGTACCATCAGTGGCTTGGAATATTTAAAACATATTCTCGATAATATTTCTTCCAACATACTTCATGAAGCTATTGTTTTGGCCTCACTATTATTTGCATAGAATCATAGTTGTAAAAAGATTGTCTTTATGCAAAGATAGTAGTTTAAATCTATAAATCTAGTTGGAGATGCTGGGGATTGAACCCAGGACCTCATACATGCAAAGCATGCGCTCTACCACTGAGCTACACCCCTTGTATGAAATATTCACTTGTTTTCAACAAAAATTGAACCTCACCTTATTATGTCCCATCAGTGGCTTGGAATATTTAAAAGATATTTTCGATATTACTTCCAATAAAATACTTCATTGAGCTATTGTTTTGGCCCTTACTATTTGCATAGAATCATAGTTGTCAAAAGATTGTCTTTATGCAAAGCAAGCAGTTTAAAAAAGCTTTGATCTATAAATCTGGTTGGAGATGCTGGGGATTGAACCTAGGACCTAATACATGCTAAGCATGCGCTCTACCAATGAGCTACATGCCCTTGTATGAAATGTTCACTTGTTTTCAACAAAAAATTAACTTCACCTTATTATGTCCCATTAGTGGCTTGGAATATTTAAAACATATTCTCGATAATATTTCTTCCAACATACTTCATGAAGCTATTTTTTTGGCCTCACTATTATTTGCATAGAATCATAGTTGTAAAAAGATTGTCTTTATGCAAAGCAAGTAGTTTAAAACAGTACTGATCTATAAATCTGATTGGAGATGCTGGGGATTGAACCCAGGACCTCATACATGCAAAGCATGCGCTCTACCACTGAGCTACATCCCCTTGTCTTAATGGTTCACTTGTTTTCAAAGAGAGTTTAACTTCACCTTATTATGTACCATCAGTGGCTTGGAATATTTAAAACATAATCTCGATAATATTTCTTCCAACATACTTCATGAAGCTATTGTTTTGGCCTCACTATTATTTGCATAGAATCATAGTTGTAAAAAGATTGTCTTTATGCAAAGATAGTAGTTTAAATCTAGTTGGAGATGCTGGGGATTGAACCCAGGACCTCATACATGCAAAGCATGCGCTCTACCACTGAGCTACACCCCCTTGTATGAAATATTCACTTGTTTTCAACAAAAAATTGAACCTCACCTTATTATGTCCCATTAGTGGCTTGGAATATTTAAAACATATTCTCGATAATATTTCTTCCAACATACTTCATGAAGCTATTGTTTTGGCCTCACTATTATTTGCATAGAATCATAGTTGTAAAAAGATTGTCTTTATGCAAAGCAAGTAGTTTAAAAGAGTATTGATCTATAAATCTAATTGGAGATGCTGGGGATTGAACCCAGGACCTCATACATGCGAAGCATGCACTCTACCACTGAGCTACATCCCCTTGTCTTAATGGTTCACTTGTTTTCAAAGAGAGTTTAACTTCACTTTATTATGTACCATGAGTGGCTTGGAATATTTAAAAGAGCTATTGTTTTGGCTCTTACTATTATTTGCATAGAATCATAGTTGTAAAGAGATTGTCTTTATGCAAAGCAAGCAGTTTAAAACAGTGTTGATCTATAAATCTAGTTGGAGATGCTGGGGATTGAACCCAGGACCTCATACATGCTAAGCATGCGCTCTACCACTGAGCTACATCCCCTTGTATGAACTGTTCACTTGTTTTCAACAAAAAATGAACCTCACCTTATTATCTGGTTGGCTTGGAATATTTAAAAGATATTTTCGATATTACTTCTAATAAAATACTTCATGAAGCTATTGTTTTGGCCTCACTATTATTTGCATAGAATCATAGTTGTAAAAAGATAGTCTTTTTGCAAAGCAAGTAGTTTAAAACAGTATTGATCTATAAATCTACTTGGAATTGAACCCAGGACCTCATACATGCAAAGCATGCGCTCTACCACTGAGCTACATCCCCTTGTCTTAATGGTTCACTTGTTTTCAAAAGAGTTTATCTTCACTGTATTATGTCCCATGAATGGGTAGGAATATTTAAAAGACATTCTCGATAATATTTCTTCCAACATACTTCATGAAGCTATTGTTTTGGCCTAACTATTATTTACACAGAATCATAGTTAAAAGATTGTCTTTATGCAAAGCAAGTAGTTTAAAACAGTATTGATCTATAAATCTAGTTGGAGATGCTGGGGATTGAACCCAGGACCTCATACATGCTAAGCATGCGCTCTACCACTGAGCTACATCCCCTTGTATGAACTGTTTACTTGTTTTCAAAAGAGTTTATCTTCACTGTATTATGTCCCTTCAGTGCATTGGAATATTTCAAAGATTTTCTCGATAATATTTCTACTAACATACGATATGAAGCTATTGTTTTGGCCTAATTATTATTTGCACAGAATCATAGTTGTAAAAAGATTGTCTTTATGCAAAGCAAACACTTTAAAACAGTGTTGATCTATAAATCTGTTTGGAGATGCTGGGGATTGAACCTAGCACCACACAAATGCTAAGCATGTGCTCTACCACTGAGCTACATGCCCTTGTATGAAATGTTCACTTGTTTTCAACAAAAATTGAACCTCACCTTATTATGTCCCATCAGTGGCTTGGAATATTTAAAAGATATTTTCGATATTACTTCTAATAAAATACTTCATGAAGCTATTGTTTTGGCCCTTACTATTTGCATAGAATCATAGTTGTCAAAAGATTGTCTTTATGCAAAGCAAGCAGTTTAAAAAAGCGTTGATCTATAAATCTGATTGGAGATGCTGGGGATTGAACCCAGGACCTCATACATGCAAAGCATGCGCTCTACCACTGAGCTACATCCCCTTGTCTTAATGGTTCACTTGTTTTCAAAGAGAGTTTAACTTCACCTTATTATGTACCATCAGTGGCTTGTAATATTTAAAACATATTCTCGATAATATTTCTTCCAACATACTTCATGAAGCTATTGTTTTGGCCTCACTATTATTTGCATAGAATCATAGTTGTAAAAAGATTGTCTTTATGCAAAGATAGTAGTTTAAATCTATAAATCTAGTTGGAGATGCTGGGGATTGAACCCAGGACCTCATACATGCAAAGCATGCACTCTACCACTGAGCTACACCCCCTTGTATGAAATATTCACTTGTTTTCAACAAAAATTGAACCTCACCTTATTATGTCCCATTAGTGGCTTGGAATATTTAAAACATATTCTCGATAATATTTCTTCCAACATACTTCATGAAGCTATTGTTTTGGCCTCACTATTATTTGCATAGAATCATAGTTGTAAAAAGATTGTCTTTATGCAAAGCAAGTAGTTTAAAACAGTATTGATCTATAAATCTAGTTGGAGATGCTGGGGATTGAACCCAGGACCTCATACATGCACTCTACCACTGAGCTACATCCCCTTGTCTTAATGGTTCACTTGTTTTCAAAGAGAGTTTAACTTCACTTTATTATGTACCATGAGTGGCTTGGAATATTTAAAAGAGCTATTGTTTTGGCTCTTACTATTATTTGCATAGAATCATAGTTGTAAAGAGATTGTCTTTATGCAAAGCAAGCAGTTTAAAACAGTGTTGATCTATTAATCTAGTTGGAGATGCTGGGGATTGAACCCAGGACCTCATACATGCTAAGCATGCGCTCTACCACTGAGCTACATCCCCTTGTATGAACTGTTCACTTGTTTTCAACAAAAAATTAACCTCACCTTATTATATGGTTGGCTTGGAATATTTAAAAGATATTTTCGATATTACTTCTAATAAAATACTTCATGAAGCTATTGTTTTGGCCTCACTATTATTTGCATAGAATCATAGTTGTAAAAAGATAGTCTTTTTGCAAAGCAAGTAGTTTAAAACAGTATTGATCTATAAATCTACTTGGAGATGCTGGGGATTGAACCCAGGACCTCATACATGCAAAGCATGCGCTCTACCACTGAGCTAAATCCCCTTGTCTTAATGGTTCACTTGTTTTCAAAAGAGTTTATCTTCACTGTATTATGTCCCATGAATGGATAGGAATATTTAAAAGACATTCTCGATAATATTTCTTCCAACATACTTCATGAAGCTATTGTTTTGGCCTAACTATTATTTACACAGAATCATAGTTAAAAGATTGTCTTTATGCAAAACAGTATTGATCTATAAATCTAGTTGGAGATGCTGGGGATTGAACGCAGGACCTCATACATGCTAAGCATGCGCTCTACCACTGAGCTACACCCCCTTGTATGAAATATTCACTTGTTTTCAACAAAAATTGAACCTCACCTTTTTATGTCCCATTAGTGGCTTGGAATATTTAAAACATATTCTCGATAATATTTCTTCCAACATACTTCATGAAGCTATTGTTTTGGCCTCACTATTATTTGCATAGAATCATAGTTGTAAAAAGATTGTCTTTATGCAAAGCAAGTAGTTTAAAACAGTATTGATCTATAAATCTAGTTGGAGATGCTGGGGATTGAACCCAGGACCTCATACATGCACTCTACCACTGAGCTACATCCCCTTGTCTTAATGGTTCACTTGTTTTCAAAGAGAGTTTAACTTCACTTTATTATGTACCATGAGTGGCTTGGAATATTTAAAAGAGCTATTGTTTTGGCTCTTACTATTATTTGCATAGAATCATAGTTGTAAAGAGATTGTCTTTATGCAAAGCAAGCAGTTTAAAACAGTGTTGATCTATTAATCTAGTTGGAGATGCTGGGGATTGAACCCAGGACCTCATACATGCTAAGCATGCGCTCTACCACTGAGCTACATCCCCTTGTATGAACTGTTCACTTGTTTTAAACAAAAAATGAACCTCACCTTATTATCTGGTTGGCTTGGAATATTTAAAAGATATTTTCGATATTACTTCTAATAAAATACTTCATGAAGCTATTGTTTTGGCCTCACTATTATTTGCATAGAATCATAGTTGTAAAAAGATAGTCTTTTTGCAAAGCAAGTAGTTTAAAACAGTATTGATCTATAAATCTACTTGGAGATGCTGGGGATTGAACCCAGGACCTCATACATGCAAAGCATGCGCTCTACCACTGAGCTAAATCCGCTTGTCTTAATGGTTCACTTGTTTTCAAAAGAGTTTATCTTCACTGTATTATGTCCCATGAATGGGTAGGAATATTTAAAAGACATTCTCGATAATATTTCTTCCAACATACTTCATGAAGCTATTGTTTTGGCCTAACTATTATTTACACAGAATCATAGTTAAAAGATTGTCTTTATGCAAAACAGTATTGATCTATAAATCTAGTTGGAGATGCTGGGGATTGAACCCAGGACCTCATACATGCTAAGCATGCGCTCTACCACTGAGCTACATCCCCTTTTATGAACTGTTTACTTGTTTTCAAAAGAGTTTATCTTCACTGTATTATGTCCCTGCAGTGCATTGGAATATTTCAAAGATTTTCTCGATAATATTTCTACTAACATACGATATGAAGCTATTGTTTTGGCCTAATTATTATTTGCACAGAATCATAGTTGTAAAAAGATTGTCTTTATGCAAAGCAAACAGTTTAAAACAGTGTTGATCTATAAATCTGTTTGGAGATGCTGGGGATTGAACCTAGCACCACACACATGCTAAGCATGTGCTCTACCACTGAGCTACATGCCCTTGTATGAAAAGTTCACTTGTTTTCAACAAAAATTTAACCTCACCTTATTATGTCCCATCAGTGGCTTGGAATATTTAAAAGATATTTTCGATATTACTTCCAATAAAATACTTCATTGAGCTATTGTTTTGGCCCTTACTATTTGCATAGAATCATAGTTGTCAAAAGATTGTCTTTATGCAAAGCAAGCAGTTTAAAAAAGCTTTGATCTATAAATCTGGTTGGAGATGCTGGGGATTGAACCTAGGACCCAATACATGCTAAGCATGCGCTCTACCAATGAGCTACATGCCCTTGTATGAAATGTTCACTTGTTTTCAACAAAAAATTAACTTCACCTTTTTATGTCCCATTAGTGGCTTGGAATATTTAAAACATATTCTCGATAATATTTCTTCCAACATACTTCATGAAGCTATTTTTTTGGCCTCACTATTATTTGCATAGAATCATAGTTGTAAAAAGATTGTCTTTATGCAAAGCAAGTAGTTTAAAACAGTACTGATCTATAAATCTGATTGGAGATGCTGGGGATTGAACCCAGGACCTCATACATGCAAAGCATGCGCTCTACCACTGAGCTACATCCCCTTGTCTTAATGGTTCACTTGTTTTCAAAGAGAGTTTAACTTCACCTTATTATGTACCATCAGTGGCTTCGAATATTTAAAACATATTCTCGATAATATTTCTTCCAACATACTTCATGAAGCTATTGTTTTGGCCTCACTATTATTTGCATAGAATCATAGTTGTAAAAAGATTGTCTTTATGCAAAGATAGTAGTTTAAATCTAGTTGGAGATGCTGGGGATTGAACCCAGGACCTCATACATGCAAAGCATGCGCTCTACCACTGAGCTACACCCCCTTGTATGAAATATTCACTTGTTTTCATCAAAAAATTGAACCTCACCTTATTATGTCCCATTAGTGGCTTGGAATATTTAAAACATATTCTCGATAATATTTCTTCCAACATACTTCATGAAGCTATTGTTTTGGCCTCACTATTATTTGCATAGAATCATAGTTGTAAAAAGATTGTCTTTATGCAAAGCAAGTAGTTTAAAAGAGTATTGATCTATAAATCTAATTGGAGATGCTGGGGATTGAACCCAGGACCTCATACATGCGAAGCATGCACTCTACCACTGAGCTACATCCCCTTGTCTTAATGGTTCACTTGTTTTCAAAGAGAGTTTAACTTCACTTTATTATGTACCATGAGTGGCTTGGAATATTTAAAAGAGCTATTGTTTTGGCTCTTACTATTATTTGCATAGAATCATAGTTGTAAAGAGATTGTCTTTATGCAAAGCAAGCAGTTTAAAATAGTGTTGACCAATAAATCTAGTTGGAGATGCTGGGGATTGAACCCAGGACCTCATACATGCTAAGCATGCGCTCTACCACTGAGCTACATCCCCTTGTATGAACTGTTCACTTGTTTTCAACAAAAAATGAACCTCACCTTATTATCTGGTTGGCTTGGAATATTTAAAAGATATTTTCGATATTACTTCTAATAAAATACTTCATGAAGCTATTGTTTTGGCCTCACTATTATTTGCATAGAATCATAGTTGTAAAAAGATAGTCTTTTTGCAAAGCAAGTAGTTTAAAACAGTATTGATCTATAAATCTACTTGGAATTGAACCCAGGACCTCATACATGCAAAGCATGCGCTCTACCACTGAGCTACATCCCCTTGTCTTAATGGTTCACTTGTTTTCAAAAGAGTTTATCTTCACTGTATTATGTCCCATGAATGGGTAGGAATATTTAAAAGACATTCTCGATAATATTTCTTCCAACATACTTCATGAAGCTATTGTTTTGGCCTAACTATTATTTACACAGAATCATAGTTAAAAGATTGTCTTTATGCAAAGCAAGTAGTTTAAAACAGTATTGATCTATAAATCTAGTTGGAGATGCTGGGGATTGAACCCAGGACCTCATACATGCTAAGCATGCGCTCTACCACTGAGCTACATCCCCTTGTATGAACTGTTTACTTGTTTTCAAAAGAGTTTATCTTCACTGTATTATGTCCCTTCAGTGCATTGGAATATTTCAAAGATTTTTTCGATAATATTTCTACTAACATACGATATGAAGCTATTGTTTTGGCCTAATTATTATTTGCACAGAATCATAGTTGTAAAAAGATTGTCTTTATGCAAAGCAAACACTTTAAAACAGTGTTGATCTATAAATCTGTTTGGAGATGCTGGGGATTGAACCTAGCACCACACAAATGCTAAGCATGTGCTCTACCACTGAGCTACATGCCCTTGTATGAAATGTTCACTTGTTTTCAACAAAAATTGAACCTCACCTTATTATGTCCCATCAGTGGCTTGGAATATTTAAAAGATATTTTCGATATTAATTCTAATAAAATACTTCATGAAGCTATTGTTTTGGCCCTTACTATTTGCATAGAATCATAGTTGTCAAAAGATTGTCTTTATGCAAAGCAAGCAGTTTAAAAAAGCGTTGATCTATAAATCTGGTTGGAGATGCTGGGGATTGAACCTAGGACCTAATACATGCTAAGCATGCGCTCTACCAATGAGCTACACCCCCTCACTATTATTTGCATAGAATCATAGTTGTAAAAAGATTGTCTTTATGCAAAGATAGTAGTTTAAATCTATAAATCTAGTTGGAGATGCTGGGGATTGAACCCAGGACCTCATACATGCAAAGCATGCGCTCTACCACTGAGCTACACCCCCTTGTATGAAATATTCACTTGTTTTCAACAAAAATTTAACCTCACCTTATTATGTCCCATTAGTGGCTTGGAATATTTAAAACATATTCTCGATAATATTTCTTCCAACATACTTCATGAAGCTATTGTTTTGGCCTCACTATTATTTGCATAGAATCATAGTTGTAAAAAGATTGTCTTTATGCAAAGCAAGTAGTTTAAAACAGTATTGATCTATAAATCTAGTTGGAGATGCTGGGGATTGAACCCAGGACCTCATACATGCAAAGCATGCGCTCTACCACTGAGCTACATCCCCTTGTCTTAATGGTTCACTTGTTTTCAAAGAGAGTTTAACTTCACCTTATTATGTACCATCAGTGGCTTGGAATATTTAAAACATATTCTCGATAATATTTCTTCCAACATACTTCATGAAGCTATTGTTTTGGCCTCACTATTATTTGCATAGAATCATAGTTGTGAAAAGATTGTCTTTATGCAAAGATTGTAGTTTAAATCTAGTTGGGGATGCTGGGGATTGAACCCAGGACCTCATACATGCAAAGCATGCGCTCTACCACTGAGCTACACCCCCTTGTATGAAATATACACTTGTTTTCAACAAAAAATTTAACCTCACTTTATTATGTCCCATTAGTGGCTTGGAATATTTAAAACATATTCTCGATAATATTTCTTCCAACATACTTCATGAAGCTATTGTTTTGGCCTCACTATTATTTGCATAGAATCATAGTTGTAAAAAGATTGTCTTTATGCAAAGCAAGTAGTTTAAAAGAGTATTGATCTATAAATCTAATTGGAGATGCTGGGGATTGAACCCAGGACCTCATACATGCGAAGCATGCACTCTACCACTGAGCTACATCCCCTTGTCTTAATGGTTCACTTGTTTTCAAAGAGAGTTTAACTTCACTTTATTATGTACCATGAGTGGCTTGGAATATTTAAAAGAGCTATTGTTTTGGCTCTTACTATGATTTGCATAGAATCATAGTTGTAAAGAGATTGTCTTTATGCAAAGCAAGCAGTTTAAAACAGTGTTGATCTATAAATCTAGTTGGAGATGCTGGGGATTGAACCCAGGACCTCATACATGCTAAGCATGCGCTCTACCACTGAGCTACATCCCCTTGTATGAACTGTTCACTTGTTTTCAACAAAAAATGAACCTCACCTTATTATCTGGTTGGCTTGGAATATTTAAAAGATATTTTCGATATTACTTCTAATAAAATACTTCATGAAGCTATTGTTTTGGCCTCACTATTATTTGCATAGAATCATAGTTGTAAAAAGATAGTCTTTTTGCAAAGCAAGTAGTTTAAAACAGTATTGATCTATAAATCTACTTGGAATTGAACCCAGGACCTCATACATGCAAAGCATGCGCTCTACCACTGAGCTACATCCCCTTGTCTTAATGGTTCACTTGTTTTCAAAAGAGTTTATCTTCACTGTATTATGTCCCATGAATGGGTAGGAATATTTAAAAGACATTCTCGATAATATTTCTTCCAACATACTTCATGAAGCTATTGTTTTGGCCTAACTATTATTTACACAGAATCATAGTTAAAAGATTGTCTTTATGCAAAACAGTATTGATCTATAAATCTAGTTGGAGATGCTGGGGATTGAACCCAGGACCTCATACATGCTAAGCATGCGCTCTACCACTGAGCTACATCCCCTTGTATGAACT